>NC_133659.1:57785509-58085509 GCF_037893015.1 Macrotis lagotis
CAACACAATTCAGGGACTTTAAGAAGTTTTCCAAGGAATCAAATGTCTACTTGGGCTTTTTCCGGACACTGATACTGTTCAAAATTAACCTTGCTGAAACACATACTATGGGTTTCCATTTCTAAGATGAAAGGTCAAGCTACTGGACAGACAATGGCTGAAGAGATGATTAGAAAGGGAGTGTCCTGAGTCTTCTAAAAAGTAGCTAAAGGTTACAATTCTCCCTTCTAATTGCATCAGCTACTGTGCAATGTTGTCAGGAAGCATGGGCCAATGAGGGAATAATTTAATTCCAATAAGAGGCATCAGTGTTCTAGTCCTGGAGAGAAGGTACAGGTGAGAGAAGTCCTCTCCGATCTGAGCTTTATAACCATAACCATGATGTTGCTGCTGCTGCTGGTTTTGTTTTTTTTTGTTCTTAATAGCACTAATTTAATATAATGGTAGAGTGGAAAGAATTTTGGAAAGCAGGAAGAAAAAGAAAAGGAAGAGGAAGAGGAGGAAAAAGAAGAAAAGAAGGAGAAAAAGAAGGAAGAGAAGAAAAAGGAGGGAAAGAAAGAAAAAGGAAAGAAAGAAAGAAGGAAGGAAGGGAAGAAAGAAAGAAAGAAAGAAAGAAAGAAAGAAAGAAAGAAAGAAAGAAAGAAAGAAAGAAAGAAAGAAAGAAAGAAAGAAAGAAAGAAAGAAAAAAAGAAAGAAAGAAAGAAAGAAAGAAAGAAAGAAGGGAGGGAGGGAGGGAGGAAGGGAGGAAGGAAGGAAGGAAGGAAGGAAGGAAGGAAGGAAGGAAGGAAGGAAAAGAAAGAACATCTGTAGTACTTACTATGTCCAATACACTATTCAAAGTGCTTTACACTTATTATCTCTAGGGACTTCACAAATATTATCTCATTTGTTCTTCACAATATCCCTGGGATATAAATATAAATATTATCCCAGTTTTACATATGACATGAAGAAACTGAATCAAACTGAGGTTAAGAGACTTGCCCCAGGATCACACAGCCTGAGGCCAGATTTGAACCTAGGAAGATGAGTCTTTAGATCTGGCACTCTATCTACCACCATATTTAGCTGTCCCAGTTAGATAATGGTGAAGTCCAAGTTAATTGATTCTTTATAAGTTTTCCTTTTCCTTTGGGTCAGTTTGTTAGTTCAGCTTGCTCAAAGGAAGCAGCCCAGGTACAGACACTGGAAAGTTCTGTATCCAAATCAAGGTTATTTTGGAAAGACCACTGTATTTTAGGAAGTAGAGTTATGTCTACTTTTGTTTGGTAGTTGTGCAGCATCCTTCCCACTTGCTCCTCCCCACCACTCATCTGGCCTCCAGCCTTGCAGCAGCTTGTACTCTCCCTTGCCTGGATAATTGCACCAGCCTATTCATTGTACTCCCAAATTCCAGCATCTCCCCTCTTCACTCCCTCATCAACCTAGAGCTACAATATTCTCCTAAAGCACAATAATGACCAGATGACCCCCTACCCAAATACTTTGATGATTGTCTATTGCCTATGGGCTAAAATACAAATTCCTCAGCTTAACACTAAAAGCACTAGGGGCAGCTAGGTGGTGTAGTGGATAGAGCAGGCCCTGGAGTCAGGAGAACCTGAGTTCAAGGGTGGGTGACCTTGGGCAAGTCACTTAACCCCGCTGCTTTAAATAAAATTAAAAAGAAAAAAGAAAACTGCACAACCTAGCTCCAACCTATCTTTCTAGATTTAGTTCACATTATCAGCTTTCATACATTTTTACATTCCAGCTAAACTAATCTATTACTGTTTCCTCTCTGAAGTCTCCTGACTCTTAGACTTTCTGCACAATGGCTGTTTCATCTTGGAAGTTCTCTCTGCTCCTGTGCCTTCCCACCCTGGAAATTTACTCTTCCCCTAAAGCCCATTTCTCTGATTAGCTGGATCCTCCCAAAACCTTCATTATAAGGAGAGTGTCAGGGTGGCTAGGTGGCGCAGTGGATAGAGCACTGGCCCTGGAGTCAGGAGTACCTGAGTTCAAATCTGACCTCAGACACTTAATAATTACCTAGCTGTGTGGCCTTGGGCAAGTCACTTAACCTCATTGCCTTGCAAAAACTAAAAAAAATAAAATAAAATAAGGAGAGTATTCAAGCCTCAAGCCAGTCATGTACTCATTCCTCTACAGGCTTCACTCTTTAACTCTTCAGATTTCCTAGTACCTCCTTTTACTTTTTCATTTTCCTTTTAATTTATTATCTTCTCTCATTAGGAGAAAGATAGGCCTTTGAAAGATGGGACTATCTTTTTCCTTGTATTTATATTTTCAGGGATTAGTACAACATGTGATATACAATAAGCACTTAATGTTTGTTGATTGATATGACTTCTGAAACTCAGCAGTCTTCCTCTTACCTTCCACACTTTTGCATGGGATGCCCCCCCCCATAGCTGAAATAAACTCTTTCCTCACCTCCCTCCTACCCTACCAAGAAACCCCCAGTGGTTTCCCTCCAAGGTCATCCAATATATCTAAAGATACCACCAGTTGTCTTGACTCTGTCTTGCTATTCCGAATCATGATTAATTTGGAAGAGAGAGTGAGGTGGTTGATCTTGTGAAGCTCTATGTCACTTAAATCAAATTTATACATGCAACAAAAGACATCACTCTTAACCATTCCTCAAAGTCCTTCAGCAACAAGTAAGTGATGAAGTAGCAGGTGCAGATATACTGGGAGCTATAGTCAGAACCCTGCATGTAGGGATCCCAGGCCATTGGGTCGTTTTTCCACTGAAAGCAACAGTGGATTTGGCAGCCCCCAGAGTGACTGAGCAGCCCTTTTAAGATTTGCACTGCTTACCTCCTGATGAGAAGAAGAAGAAGCTAGAAAAGGTGCCCTAAAAATATCTACTTATCCAATCCTGGCCTGATACCTCAGCTGGCAGGGAATCCCACTAGGAAGTTGAGACACAAAAAAATCTGCAAAAACTTCTTCAAAGAAGATTCCACTTACCACTTAACCACATGAACACGCTCACAGACAACACACGATCCAATAAACCTCAAAGACAGACAGCTCTTGTTGCAAGAGAACTCAGCAGTGAAACAAGGCTGGCAAATGAAGGCCAGCTTACTGTATCCGAGCTGGATACACATTTTTTCTGGAGTGGCCACAGTGTAAGGGAATGCCTGAAGCAGGGGTAGGTTTTGCAATCGAAACTAATCTAGTCAACATTCTTGAATGCCTATCAAAATAAGTGAATGACAGGCTCATAACAATGAGCTTGCCACTTCCAGGAAAACTTCATGCTGTCATCATCAATGCCTATATTCCCACCATGAGGAACACTGATGAAGTTAAAGAAAATTGTTATGAGGACCTGGAGAACTTTATCCTCAATGTACCAAAAGAGGACAAGCTTATAATTTGGGGTGACTTTAATGCTAGAGTAGGCTCAGATTACCAGACATGGCAGGGAATCCTTGGGAGGAATGGAGTTGGAAATGGCAACAGCAATGGTTGCCTTCTATTGAAAACTTGCACATCTTGACCTTCTCATCACAAATACTATCTTCCATTTACCTAAATGAAATCAAATTTCCTGGATGTATCCTCATAGCAAACATTGGCATCTATTAGACTTTGTGATTGTAAGGAGAAGAGATAGTCAGGATGTAAGAGTTACAAAGGCAATGTGTGGTGCAGAATGCTGAACTGATCAGAGACTCATCCTCTCTAAGCTAAATATTCATATTTAACCAAAACAGGGGTCCCAAGGCAAAAAAATTAATGTCAAGAGATTAGTGTCTCTCTGAGTGGGAACAGTTTGTTGCTAACTTAGAGGGAAAACTGAGCCAACACACAGTTGACAACAGTGGAGTCGAAAAGGAATTTGCAGCTTTCAGAGATCTGATATACAACACTGCATTTGCTCGTCTGGGTCAGAACACTCACAAACACCAAGACTGGTTTGTTGAAAATGATAGGAAATATAGAAGCTGCTCAATGAAAAAATGAGAACTCCACAGGGTTTACCAGCAGGACAGTTCATCCATTTCTAGGAAGGTAGCATTTAATTCCATCAAAAGTAAAGTTCAAGTGAAGCTTAGGGAGATCCAGGACTATTGACTCAGTAAGAAGGCAGATGAAATTCAATTTTATGCAGACAGTAACAAACAAAACAAACAAAATGCTTTTACGATGCCCTGAAGGCTATTTATGGACCAAAAAATATGGTGCATCTTTACTCAGTGCTGATGGATCCATATTGATTAGTGATAGGGACATGATCCTAGATAGATGAACTGAACACTTCCATGGTGTTCTTAACAGAACATCATCAATCAATGCAGAAGTCACTGACTGTTTACCTCAAGTTAAAGTCAATCCATTCCTGGCTGAAGATCCAACTGAAGAAGAGGTTTTGAATGCCATTAGGCTCCTATCAGGTGGCAAAGCCCCTGGTACTGATTCTATTCCAGCTGAGATCTACAAGGTAGGGGTACATTGCTCATCCAAAAACTGACTGAAATTTTCCAGGTTATATGACTTGAAGAGGTTATCCCCCCAAGAATTCAAGGATGCCTCCATCATCCATCTCTATAAAGGGAAAGGGAATAAATTGTCCTGTGACAATCACAGAGGTATTTCTCTTTTAGTCATTGCCAGTAATAGTCTTGTCAGAGTCCTTTTGAATAGGCTGGTCCTTCTCCTGGAAGATCTTCACCTCCCTGAGAGCTAGTGTGGCTTCAGAAAGGGTCAAGGAACAGTTGATATGGTATTTGCTGCCTGACAACTTAATGAAAAATGCCAGGACAGAGGTCTTTATACAAATTTGTAGATCTGACCAAGGTCTTTAATACCATCAGTCATGAGGGCTTATGGAAAATTATGTCAAAATTTGTTTGCCCAGAGAAGTTCATCAGTATTGTACAGCAATTTCATGACAGCATGCATGCTGGGGTTCCAGATAGAGGACGATGCTCTTGAGAATTCCCAGGCACCAGTGGAGTAAAACAATCATGTGTCTTTGCTTCCATACTTTTTAGCATGATGTTTTCAGCCATATTATCAAATGTCTTCACTGAGGATGAACATCGCCTCAAGGTCAGTTACTACACTGATGGCAAATTCTTCAACTTGAAAAGGTTACAAACCAAGACCAAAGTGGAGGGAGTGTTGGTGCATGGTCTTCTGTTTGCAGGTAATTGTGCACTCAATGTAGCCTCTAAAACTGAGATGCGACAAAGTATGAATCGATTCTCTGCTGCTTATGCTAATTTTGGCCTAACAACACCAAGAAAACACAGGTCCATCAACCAGCATGACACCATTTATATGTGGAGCCATCAGTTACAGCAAATGGGGAAATTCTGAGTACTGTGAACAAGTTAATTTTCCTTGATAGTGTCCTTTCCAAGGAGGTCCACATTGACAATGAGATTGACACACCTATTACTAGAGTTGGCTCAGTGTTTGGGAGGCTCCAAAAGAAAGTATGGGAGAGAAGAGGTTTTAGACTGACTACCAAACTGCAGGTCTACAAAGCCATTTTGCTGACCTCATAGCTATACGCCTGTGGAACCTGGACAGTCTACCAGAGCCATGTCAGGAAACTGAATCGCTTCTATTTAAATTGTCTTGGGAAGATCCTGAAGACCACCTGGCAGGAGAAGATACCAGACATTGAGGTCCTTTCTCAAACTAAACTTCTTAGCATTCCAACATTACTACAGAGATTGCAACTATGATGGGCTGGACACATTGTATGAATGCCAGATATACTTGACTAAAAAAACTATTTTATGGAGAACTCACACAGGGCAAGCACTCACAAGGGGGTCAGAAGAAGTGATACCAAGAAACCCTGAAGGTCTCATTGAAGAACTTCAGAATCGTTCATGAAGCATGGGAAACATCAATGAGGGTGCTGCACTCTAAGAGGAAGGCAGAATTGAAGCAGCTCAAAGGAAACATGATATCCATAAGTTTAGTGTACCTCCTCCAGGTGTTTACATGGACTATTTGTGCCCAACCTGTGATAGAGCATTCCAAGCTCCTATTGGTCTGATCAGTCACAGTAGGATACACTGACATTTGTTTCAAATGTAGTGATGTCATTTTGATGTTCTTTAATAAAACTGAAGGACAAGAACCAAGTTTCCCTCAAGATTCAACTGGTATGTGCTATCTACTTTGGAAACCATTTCCTGATTCCTCCTATTATTAATATTAATATTAATGTAATGCTCTTCTCCAAAGAATCATCCCTGTACTAATCTATTTACATATTGCATGCTCCCAATAGAATTTAGTTTCCTTCGGGGCAGTGACAAGTTTTTAAATATATATCTTTATATTTGCAGAGCCTACCACGATGCCCTGAACTTAGAAGCAATGGTTCTTGGGCTGAATAGGATTGGATAAGCACTTCAAACATGATCAGATCCATGCTGTAGGGAAAGACAAACTTCTGTTGGTAGAAAAATTTTCCAAATGCTTCTATTTACAGAAAAAATTATATTCATTGTACCTCCTACTCAATTCTTAATCACTTAGAAATCAGCCTCCGTTCTTACAATGTAATTGAACCTGCTTTCTCCAAAATCGAGCTGCTATGTTTGATGGCATTTTTTTCAGTCCTTCTATCTCTATAAAGTTTTGACACTAAAGAGTCAGTTCTTTCTCCCAGATTGTCTCTCTGCCTTTGGCTTCCATTATGCTGCCCTCTCCTGGTTCTTTTCCTCTCTATCTGATCTCTCATTTTCTTCTGATGCATCATCTGTCTCTCATCCTCCTGAACATAGATGCTTCCAATACACCTACCCTGACATCTCTCTACTTTCTCTGAATGATTTCATCAGCTAGATGCACAGTAGAAGAGCGCCAGGCCTGGAGTCCAGAGGATCTGAGTTCAAATTTGACCTCAGACACTTACTAGCAAGTCCCTTCATCCCAATGGCCTCACATCCAGGACCATTTCCAGTCAAATTGATTCATATCTGGCCACTGGATCCAAATGGTTCCAGGGGAGATAATGAGGCTGGTGACTTAGCACAGCACCTCCTCTCTCAAAACCAATTCACATGTATGCCATGGCATCATCTCCCTGATGTCATGCTCTTCTTCCATGATATCAGCTCTCATAGATTCAATTATCTTTACATAGCTTATTTGAAAGCTTATCTATTCCACTTTAATCTATATAATTCTACTTGCTATACTTTTTTTTGGTTTTTACAAGGCAGAGGGGTTAAATGACTTGCCCAAGATCACACAGCTAGGTAATTATTAAATGTCTGAGGTTGGATTTGAGCTCGGGTCCTCCCAACTCCAGGGCCATCCATTGTGCCACCTAGCTGCCCCAACTTGCAATACTTCTATATAGACTTCACAACCTCCATTTTCTGTTTTTATAGTCTTCTCATACTCCACAAAATTGATCTCCTTGCTGTTCTTTCTAAAGGACCCTCAGCCAATAAGCATTTGTTATGTACTTACTATGCAACAGGCATATAACTAAGTGCTGAAGTTATAAATATAGGACAAATAGAGTCCCTGATCTCAAAGAGTTCATAATCTAATGGGGGAAGATAGTACATAAAAAGGAAACTGAAAAGGGGACAGGAGTTTGGGGATCTGGGAAATGAAGACATGGATTCCCATGGCCTCTTCCTCAAAGAGAGGAATTGGGGGGAGCCCTCCACTGACCCCTTTCCACCCTCTCCAATCAGAGGGAAGGAGGGACCCTGGTGAGGAGGCACTGAGGAGGTATGAGCTTCAGAACTGATGTTATCTTGCAGGATGATGAGTTGGTAGGGATCAGAATAAAGCCCAGAGGAGTACATGCCAATGGGAAATTGTCATCTCCCATCTCCATTCCTTATTCCTGAAATGTCATCCTTACATTGATCTCCTGATCATGACTTCTTACCTTCTGCAGGAGCCTTTCTAATCCCACCCCCATCCCACTTGAGCCTCCCCCTCAAAAGTTATCTTCCTCCTAACTCTACCTGAATCTTATATGTACCTATTTATTTAAAAGTTGACTCCCTCATCAGGGACTGGTTTTTGTTTGCTTTTTGCCCTTTTTTATATCCCTAGTCATAATCAGAATGCCTGCTACATAGTAAACACTTAAATTCTTGGTGATATATCAATATGACTTCTTAATGCTACAGGAGATTGGGCCTGGGAGAGACAGAAAAAAATGGAGAGAGACAGAAAAGAGAGAGATGGATACACAGAGAGATAAGGTAGACAGAGACAAAAATCATCTGTTAATTCCTCCTATGTTTTAGACATTGCTCTAACCACCAGACATACAAATACAATCGTTCACTATCTCTCTCTATCCTTGTGTGTGTGGCAATTGGGGTTAAGTGTGTACAAGATCACAAAGCTAGTAAGCGTCAAGTGTCTGAGGTTGGATTTGAACTCAGGACCTTCTGACTTCAGGGCCAGGGCTCTATGCACTGTGCCACCTCATGCAAATACAATCAAACAAGGCGGTCCTTAGTTTCAAAGGGCTTGCATTCTAATAGTAAAAGATAACATATATATGTGTGTGTGTGTGTGTGTGTGTGTGTGTTGAAAGTGGAACAGATAAAAAGGGGAACACAGAGAACAATGTTGCGGATAAAGAGACAAAGGTAGAGTAAAGAAAGTTAAGGTGAGGGCCAAGGAGAATATAGAGAATCAATATTACATGGGACTGAGAGGGGGCTAGTAAAGTAGGTCTAAGATTAAATTTGAGGAAGAAATTTTGGCAAAATGTGGAAGAAATCAAGAAAAAAATATAAAGGGAAGTAATCTCCAGGTCCAGATACTAGTCCAGATTATGCTTCAGACAAGCATTAGGTGACCTTTTGCTCTCAACAGATGGAGAAAGCAAGACCCAGACATATTTAGTGACTTGCCTCAACTTACGTTGATGGAAAAGAAGATTAAAACTGTCAGCCTTTCAAGGCCCATTCTATTGCTACTGTGTTGACCCTATGCCATCTTCTTCTATCTTACCAAATCAGTTAAAGTGCTTTTCTGTTGAAGACTGGAGACCTTCCCTGTTGCCTGAGACAGATTAATGGGTGTGTGTTTGTGTGTTTGTGTGTGTGTCTGTCTGGATAAATTCTTTGAAAACTCATTACAGAATGGAATAGTCTAGCCAGATATTCTGATTAGTATTGAATATATATATATATATATATATATGGATCAGCAATTTCCAAAAACCTAGAATTACAACAAAAGACACTGGATACTAAAAAAACTACATTCTATAATTCAGTGATTATTCAGAAAGCACTTGATGACTTTGGAATGCTACAGTATTATCACAAATATCACTTGTCATTGTACTACAAATGTGCTAATATTCTAATTAAGGTGCTATGCCAGTTGACTGAATACTGGAAAAATATTCTTATTCTCTGTATGTTTATGTACACAGGCCACAGGCATACATGAGCATGCATAGCCCAAAGATGATACAGTTTGCTGATGATGACATCCATTGAAGTAATCATATAAGAAAGGAAAAACCAAGTTTTACTTTAAAAAGGCCCATACTGCATTAAAACCTGGGGGAAGAATTGTTCTTTGATTTAGTTGGTATTTTGAATTTTGCTGACAGGTAAGGGGTAAATCTGTATTCTGGTACCATCTTTGTATGCCAATGGCCCTTATTAAAGTACCCCTCTATTTAAATATCATCTTCTAATCCCCAAGGCTACTTACTCCCTGTGGATAAGGCCTTTGTCAGGGGCTTTCT
This sequence comes from Macrotis lagotis, assembly GCF_037893015.1. NCBI lineage: Eukaryota > Metazoa > Chordata > Mammalia > Peramelemorphia > Peramelidae > Macrotis > Macrotis lagotis. The sequence continues at coordinate 57,795,246 of NC_133659.1, forward strand.
CCATCAATCACTCGTGAAAGTTACTATTCGATATGAGTTCATTGAGAGTGGTGGTCCAGGCCAGGAAGTTGGACGTGCAAAGTGTAGGTAACACACACACACACACACACACACACACACACACACACACACACACACACACACACACACACACACTTTTCACCTGGTTTTTAGCTGCTTAAAAATCCATGACTTGGACAATGCTGCCCCCTGCAGCCCCAAAATAAAAGTACTCTTGGTCTTTTTCGAGTTTGTAACAATGAATCACAAAATTGTACTTGATTGTGAAGGGGATCAACGGGTGATTTGTAACATATTTAATGTGGCCAGTAGCTGAACTTTTATTGCTGTTGTTATGATTACCATAACAGTAACCTATGAGTATTTATGTTCCCCTAAAGAATTGCACCATTTATCACTATAGCTGGGCTGATGGAAGAATTGAGAAAGTTTTATACTTCAGCTAACAAAATGGTCAACAATTCCATTGAATAGATGGGGAAATGGAAGGGAAATGATAGATCTGAAAAATTAGATAATGTCAGTGATGTCAGCACTCCAGTTGGTACCAACAGGAGAGTAAAAGATCTCAAATAAGTAAAGGATAGTAAAATGCAGAAATGGGAAGCAAAGGGGAATATGGAGTATTCAATGTTTCTTCATATTGGGCAGAAGGGAAAGGAGGATGGGAGAGGAGGAACAGACAGAATCTCTCTCTCTCTCAATCACCTGCCAAAGTGAGAACGCAGAAATGAAAGTTAATCTATTAGCCCCTCAGCGGTAGATAGGCAGAGAAATCTCTACTTGTGGTTCAATTAAGAAAACTATAATTAACCAGGAGTTTCACACATGAGGAAACTAATGAAGCCAGTTTGCCTCTGGATCGGAGCCTTCTGGGTGACTGGCTTGCTCATTGAATTATTCCAAAGTTTCCACATGTTATAATACATAAATAATACCTTGATTTTTCCTAAAACCTTCTGGCTTATTTGTCTCTACAAAGAATTTTGTATTCTTTGTACCAAAGAAACTGGAGCTACTTTTGAAATGTGAAAGGGAAACAGACTGAGAACCCTGATAGGAGGAAGAACCAATAATAATAACAAACTAATAATAATGGGTTGCATTTTATGGTGGCAGCTTATGGTTACAGAGCCCTTTTGCATTATCTCATTTGATCCTGAAGAGCCCTGTGAGGAAAGTAGGGCAAGTATTATTATCCCTGTTTGAGAGATGAGGAAATGGAATAAGTGAGCCTAAGGAAGAGAATGATTGCTATATATAAAGGACAGGACCAGCTGTTCTCCATCTCCATCAAGCACAAGACAACAGCTTAAACTTTAGCATAAGAAATTTAATTTAATTATAGACCTGACTTTGAAGTTTGTAAAGTATTTTACAGATTTTTTTTAATTTGCTCTTAAAATCAAATGAAATCATTATTATCTCTATTTTACTGATGAGGAAACTGAGACCCAGAGTGACTATGACTTGTAAGAGGCAGCAGGTGATAGTAAAGGTTTTTCTCCTGTGTCTCCTACCCTCTTTCCTTCTACTCTCTAAGCTATAACCCATTTTACTGTATTTATTTTATATGTGCTTAATTATTTGCATGGTGTCTCCCTTTTAGAATGTGAGATCCTTGAGGGTAGAGAAAAGGTGTTTTTTTATTCATTTTTGTTGTATTCCTAGCACTTAGCATAACAATTAACACAAAGGGAACATTTAATAAATGCTTGTTGATGGACTGGAAAGGTGGTGTGAATTTGGAGTCAGATGAATAGGTTTCAATCCCCCTACACTGCAAGACCTTAGGCAAGTCACAAACTCTGTTATCAGCTTCCTCTCCCCTTTAAATTGAAAGGATTGGACTAGATATTTTAGATCCCTTCTGATTCTCTATGATCCTATGATTTACCCAAGGCTGAACGTCTGAGGAAAACTCTGAACCCAGATCACCCTGACACTGGGGTCAATACACTGGTTGCCACATTCCTAGAGTTTCTCTAACCTAAAAATAAGAAAAAAATCTTCCTGTTTACTGAAGTCACTTAGCACTGAAACTGGCTGTCTTAGAAAGGTTTCCATTTCCTTGCAAATAATAATAAAAGTCTTTCTGTGTGAGCATAGCAGTTGAGTTCTATACTCAAGGAAGAAAAACACACCTCTCACTCCCTGGGAACTTATCTGACTGGAAACAAAAAATACAGTGAAGATGTGGAGCTGTTCTGGGTCTTCTCTATTCCGATTCTGGAATTTCCCAAAGCATTCATGAGTTGGCCAGCCAGCCTGGTATGTCCCCTTCTATACACATTCCTTTTTATTCCCATATAAACAGACTGTTTAGATATATTTTATAAAATATTAAAATATAAATATTTTTCTAAGATAGAAAAACTCCATCTTTCTGTGAATCTACCAATCAAAAGTAAGTCAGATAAAAAAACTATTCTTTGAATCAATAGTTTCTATGATGTTTAATGGTAATATTGATTTTATGTTTATTGATTCTATCTATATTATTCTATCTCTATTATTGATTCTATCTATAAGTATGCTGGCTTTGGATGTTTATGGAACCATGTCTCTTACCACCATATGGACCCCACAATGCCACCAAACAAGCCTCACATTGTTTGGATAGAAATGCCATGGTGAGTTGCACATTTATTCTATTTGGAAAAGGGTAACCAATCACCCATCTGCCTGCCTTATCAGCCATGCATTAGCTATACAAACTTAGCTCTAGCCACAGCTCAGAAAAACCCCAAGAGAAACAAGCAGCAGTATGGTGCTCAGATTCACTGCCAAAAGTCATGCTAAGATATCTTGGTATTCAAATAAAATTCAAGATAGCAGACTGGTGAGAAGTCACCCATACCAAGCAATCTGCTAGCTTATTATAGCCCCCATATCAGTCAGGGCTCTATGAAGACAGTATATCACAGCTATCAATTGTCCATAAGAGAATTTGACAGATTTGTGAGACAAGAACAATAGAAAGTCAACAAAGGGCTTTCAAGAATGGTTCAAAGTTTCAAGGAGATGATATGATGAGGCTCCAATCATGGAGAATGAGCAGGAAATTGCATGGTGGTACTCTCAAGAAAATCAAAGAGGGTCATTAGTCTTCCCTGACCCTAGAAGGCTCTCTGCCTAGATAGGAGAGAGTTTAAATCCAGAATCCACCGTTTTCCTTCCTCACTTTGGTTGTGAAGTCTACCAGAGAAGAGAGGCTGATTAATTTGATGCTAAATTAGACCATTCATAAACTCAGAATTAAATCATTAAGGAAGTGGGTATCATAATACTCAGGATTGTGAAACTGACTGAAGTAGAAAGATTAGGATTATTTTGCCTATTGGTCAAATTTATGTGATGCTTCAGGAGTAATGGGAGAAGAAATTGTAGGAACCAGACAGATATGCCTATTGAAGGGGTACATATTACGACTTCTTTGTATGGAACAGGAATAGGAGATATTATTCTTTGCATAACACTTTTGTAGGTGTTCTGTTGAGAGTGATTATAAGTAGCAATTGTTTCTGTTCTGACCAGAAACCCTGAGGGTCTTCCCTCCCTTTTGATTTTTTTTTAGTAGCAAACTATACCATCCTTTGTCTCATTTCTTGCCTCAGACAAATTGAGATCTGGGAAAGACCTTAGTTTAAATGGGTCATTGGGGTCTCCAGTTGTCCTGACTTATGCCTAGCCCCTAGATTCAGATGACTCTCAAGGAAAAGAGTGAGGCTGACATCTATGCATAGTCCCTCTTCACTTGAGTCCAATTAACTTGTACCTCCTGATGTCTTGGGTCCTTTTCTAGGATGAAGGACAAACAATCTTTTGTATTTGTATCCCTGAGTCTGTACTAGGCATTGCATGAAAACTTTATAGTGATATATGATGTGTATCTTTTCCATATTAATCTTGCTTTTGTATTTACTACAATATTTTAGCAAATATTCCAAACCTGCTGGTGGAAATTTTGACATATAAATTATACCTTAGGTCAGAGACTCACAAAATTTTTGGTCTCAAGACTCCTTAAGACTACTAAACTAGGGGGCAGCTAAGTGGCGCAGTGTATAGAGCACCAGCCCTGGAGTCAGGAGTACCTGGGTTCAAATCCACCTCAGATACTTGATAATTAACTAGCTGTGTGACCTTGGGCAAGCCACTTAACCCCATTGCCTTGCAAAAACATTTAAAAAAAGACTATTAAACTATCTTAGTATATTATAGAATGGTTTGACTTTGTATACTCTCAAGAGTCCCTGGACCTCATTTTGAGAACTATTATTCTAGAAATCATATCAGAATCCCTAGTCTCCAGATTCCAAGATGCAACTCTCTCTAGGAATGGAGTTTCTATAATTTTGACTGTACCTTGATAATAATGATGAGAGTCTGGACTAGGGTTTCCATGTTGTCTCCAAGGCTCAGTTATGATAGTGAGAGCACAGCTTCCGATTTCAGCACTCCTCTAATCCCTATGCCCAGAGATCCAGTGTAGCCAATGATAGTACTTTACCCACTAACCTAGGATCCTGCTGCCATACTGATGAGTGACTTTTATCCTCCTTCCTTCCCATCCTCCTGATCTAAGGTGTAAGACTACTAAAGGAAGTCTGAGAAAATGGATGTTCTCTGAGAATGTTCTCAGTCTTGTTTGTGGTTCCTTGTTATTTGCTTTGTGTTTTGTTTTAAGGAAATGTCTTATGCCTTCCTATAATATACCAGAATTGGTTCTGGCTAGTCAAGGGAGAGTGTGGAAAAATGGGCACCCCTTAAAGAATAGTTGAATAAAATGCTCTTTTATGTCACAGGAAGTGACAGTGGGGAGTTAAGAAGACTCATCTTCCTGAGTTCAAATCTGGTCTCAGATACTTACTAGCTGCATGACCTTGGGCAAATCACTTAACCTTGTTTGTCTCAATTTTCTCACCTGTAAAATGAGCCAGAGAAAGAAATGGCAAACCACTTTACTATCTTTGCACTGAAAACACAAAAAAGAGTCCGAAAAATTCAGAGATGACTGAACAACAAAACTGTCTGATCAATGCTGAACCCCCAAAGGTGTTACAAGTAGAACTGTTTCTGGTGATTATTCCCATGAATAGTGGGAACTAAATCAACTGTGCAACAATCAACCATATTTGTACTATAGAAAAATCTTCAAACCTCCAACAAGGTGAAGGATAGTTTCACAGACCATGGTAATAAAAGGCAAAAGAGAATGATCCACTCCAGTTTCCAGTACCTAGAAGCCTTAGGGGGGGCTTAAAGGTATAAATTATTCAAGAATTATGACAACAAAGATTCTCTTGGGGTTCAGATAATGAGAGCCATTTTCAGAAAACAAAGAGAGAGAAAATCCAGAAAAACTGGAGGGATGAGTTTCCAGGACTAGCTTTTTTTTTTAGGTTTTTGCAAGGCAAATGGGGTTAAGTGGCTTGCCCAAGGCTACACAGCTAGGTAATTATTAAGTGTCTGAGGTCAGATTTGAACCCAGGTGCTTCTGACTCCAGGGCTGGTGCTGTATCCACTGCGCCACCTAGCCGCCACCTAGCCACCCCCTAGCCGCCCCCTAGCATTTCTTTTCAAGGACAGCTGGGTAGTTCAGTGGATAGAGTGCAGGGTCAAGACAAACTGAGTTCAAGTCTAGTCTCAATATTTGCTAATTGTGTGACACTGAGGAAGTCATTTAACTCTGCCCCAGTTTCTCATCTGTACAATGAATGGGAAAAGGAAATGGCAAAACATTCCATTGTCTTTGCCAAGAAAACCCCAAATAGGGTCATGAAGAGTTAGATAAGACTGAAATGACTGAATGTGATTCTTGCCAAAGAGGAAAAAGAATTGACTCGTTTCACAGAATGAGACCAATTACCCCTAGAAATAGAGAAGCAGCTCTAGTGACTTAGAGAATGGTTAGACTATCCATTCAGCAAAGGAAGGAGGAAGAATCTCTCCATGCTGTTTGACTACGTTTATTGGATAAAACATGTCTCCAAAGGAGGAATGGGGCAGAGATAGCTATGGAAATAAACATGAATAAAGTTAAAATTATAACCCTAAGGAACTTCAAATAGTTCAAGATTCCAATTCTGATGTTTGGAGTGTTGGTGAATTAAACTTGAGTTTCATATTTGGCTTGTGATTTGCCAGGGTGTGCTAAACCCTCATTGATACAGAAAAAGATCAGTCTTTTCTTATCCACCTCCAACTTGTATAAGAACATGGCAGATAATGCTAAGGAAGACACATAATTATAGCATTCCAGTTGCCCTCCAATTCTCAAATGTCTAGTGAAGACATCCTAATCTCATGTATAAAAATCACTGATCACAGTGATTTAAGACTATACCAAAGCCCCAAGGGATGATGCCAAATGGAGATGCTATGTCCTACCCTCCCACAGAAAACCAAAGGGTACCATGGTAGAAAACTTAGATAACATTTGTTTATTTTACAATGCTCCATATCCATGCTAAAATCTGAATACTGTCCTTCCTAGAGGCCAAGGGAAAGATAGTGAACTTTTCCAGGTCCTCTTCAAAAGTGGAGTTTGGTACCTGACTCTTTGTATAGCAGTCCAAAAAAGAAAAGTAAATTAAGTTAATGAAAAACACTGCCTGTTGCTAGCTATTTGAGCATTAAGCAAGGAATAGCAACAAATATTTTATTTCAGCTGGTATCAATTTTAATACCATGTGATATTTTCCACAGATTCAATTAGGACCATTTGGAGGCAAGTGATAATCACTTGTTTAAGAAATTTTGCTGCTGAAAATGAGAATTTCCAGAAGCCACCTTCCAATACGAATAGCTCTGTTGAGACCCACCACAAAGAATATGACTCATACAAGAAAAATGGGCAGAAGATCTTAAACTAGAGAACCCAAATGCATACTTTCTAAACCAAAAAGCATTAATGGAAAACAGATCCATTTTTTTTAAGGATCATATGAAGAAGATATATTGATTCCCAGGATTTGGCTGTGTTTCAAAGTCCAAACCCCCTACTTGTCAGAGAAGATTGTGGTGAATGCTGAGAAAGACATGTGCTGATAGAAATCTAGTTGCCCTCAAATTCCTGAATTCCTAGTGAAAACAACCTAACCTTATATGTACAAGGCAAAGTAATCTAGGGAATAAAGTGTAGGCAGGTCCAACTGTAAGAGGTGATTGTTCATAATACAAAAGGATTCACCTTAGGTCACCTTTTACATCTGAGGCTAAGTCATGGACAGATGATTTTAAAATGTTTATTGATTGATAAAACTGTTGTGTACTATTGGCATTTATCGATGATTCAGAATATGCTTTATGATAGAAATCTCCAATAAATTCAGAAATGTTTTTAAATAAATTTGCATTCTACGATTCCAACAGTGGCTACATACATTTGAAAAAATGCTTTATTACTTTGTTGAATCTGTGATCTCATGGATAGAGTTTCAATATCCAAAGAGGTCTCAGTACTTACTAGCTGTTCTGACCCTGGGTAGGCCACTTGGTCTCTGTTTACCTCTTTTTTTTTCAACTGAAAAATGAAGATAATAATAACATCCACCAACTGTGATGTATAAAACACTCAAGAGACATAGTTTCTGGCCAATTAATCATTTTATTAATTATTCTTAGCAGATAATTAACTTCTTGTGAACCAAAGATACATAACAGTAGCTTCTTTTTTTTTGTTTTTAGGTTTTTGCAAGGCAAATGGGGTTAAGTGGCTTGCCCAAGGCCACACAGCTAGGTAATTATTAAGTGTCTGAGACTGGATTTGAACCCAGGTACTCCAGACTCCAAGGCCAGTGCTTTATCCACCACGCCACCTAGCTGCCCTTAACAGTAGCTTCTTGATGCTTATATGTCCTTGGAAGAGTGGACGTTCCCAACAGGTAGTAATCAACTCTGATTTTAATTAATGAAAATAATAAATATTATTATGATAAGTGGATATATTTTAATGAGGGACTGGGGGACATAACTGATCACTCAGACCTGTCTGACTAAAACCCAACTGGATTTCACCCAAGTTAGATTTTTCTGTTAGATTGTAGTGTTTTTCCATTTGGGCAAAGGCAACAATTCCATCAAGATAAAATGATCTAGGTGGCGTAAACTTTGAAGAAAGGGAAGAGATATTCTTGAAAGACTGGTCTTTGAAATTGGACAAAGGGGAAAAAACTGAATCTCCCCAATAATTTATTATAAAATTTGAGGGGAAATAGTCATTTCTTTCACTCCCAGGAATGTAATGAGGGTCAAATGAGAAAATATTTATGGAGCATAGTACCTGGCACGTTATAAACACTTCAGAAATGTTGACTATTATGATTATTATATAGGCTGCAACCCATCCATACCTACCCATCCTTTTTGACTCTTCCAAACTCTCCCATAAATCTTCATGGGGATCTTCCTCTAAAATTTCTTTGTACTTTTGGATACCAGTGAAGCCTGGAAGCTCTCTCATCAGCTGCTGCTGCTTGCTATGTGAACAGCCCATCTGTACTTCCAATCATACATTTTTCTACTGATATCCTTTATACAAGAATATGCTTTACTCTCCTGTGTATTTCTTTGATATTAATGTGATTCTGCTTGCTCAACCTGCAATATACCTCCACAAATCTCTCTTTTGACTGACCCTCAACTTTAATTTGGAAAGTAGTAATATGCCTATGAATGTGACATATTATTTATTAAGTTTATGAAAAATAAACTTTGGGGATTTGAGAGAGTTATTGGCTAACATTGACTTTTCTACATACCCACCCACAGAAGAACTAATATAGTCTGCAAGGTCTATGGACTTTTATTTTCAGTTCTTAGATTTTTTAATATACTGATTTACGCTAGATATTTTAGAACTAAATAAAGATCAAAATGGCAGTGTCTGATAGAAGTATGTATTCATAGAACCTTTACAACCCTACAAACACTTATCCATTGAAGACCACTAGTCTACACAACCAATTCATTAACTACTTGAGAGGCAAATGTATAAAACCTATGTGAAGACAGAATGTTGCCAACAACCCCTTTGTGTTCATGATCAATAAGAAAGCAAAATAAAGCGAAGTTAATTCACAAATGAAAATGAAAGTCAACAAGGAAATATTATTGATTTTTAATGAACTAAATAGCTTTTCAGAAACATGCTATACCAACAGAAGACATCTTGTATTGACACACATAATACACAACCTAGTAAGGTATCTAAGGGACTTTTAAATCAATCTATTAGTTCTAAATAATTTGGAAGAAGGTATTCTCTTTCTACTACTGGTGAGTTCCTGAATATATGTACATTTGTTGAGATGCCTACTCCATGATGTGAGTTATATGAATAGATTCAGCAAACTATGGCAGATTCAGGAAAGAAGCAGAGCTTCTAGTTGGTGGGAGCTTAAGAGTTAAAAATCTGATAGGACAACTCCCCACTAACCACAACTTTTATGTTGTTATTGTTTGTTCAGTCATTTTTCAGTCATGTCCCCATTTGGAATTTTCTTGGCAAAGATATGGAGTTGTTTCTATTTCTTTCTCCAATTCATTTTACAGATAAGCAAACAGATTAAGTGACTTGTCCAGGGCCACACAGCTAGTGTCTGAGACCAGATTTGAATTCAAGAAAATGTAGCTGTAACACCTAACTGCTCACAATATTTTGTGAATATTTATGCAACTTCCCAAAATGTAACAGAAAAGGAAGAAGATGATCTCCTCTGTGAAAACCATAAGGAATTTGGCTCCTCTCCCAATGGAGTGAAGCACATAGTGTCCTGGAGTCATTGTGGGATATCCCAGAATCTAAGACTTTTGATGACTAGGATCAGGTTAGCAACAATCCTGCTTGGTAGTTAAATAAGGAAGATTCACAGTAACATCATTAATACATGGCAAGAAGTCATGGGAAGAGTTCTGGAGAGAGAGAGAGAGAGAGAGAGAGAGACAGACAGACAGACAGACAGACAGACAGACAGACGGACGGACGGACAGACAGACAACACACAAACCTAGGTATGAATCTTATCTCTGACACTTGGTATTCATGTCATCTTAGCCAAGTCACTAGAGCTTTCAGGACCTTACTTTTATCATCACCAAAATGAGGAGAGGGGTTAGGGGAGGAACCATACGACTTCCAAGTTCCATTTCAGCTCTCACCCTATAATCAAGCCTTCACTTCAACACAGCAAAACCTCAGCATTAGGTAGTTCCTTGTTCCCAAGCAGAGACATATCCTCCTCATCTGAGTTTCTCCCCACTTCCCACTGCCTCCTCAACCCTTCCCAGCATGCCAGATTTTTACAATGAATTCTTTTGTTGCTGTTGTTGTTTTAATTTGCCATTGAGGCAGCTAAGTATCACAATGGATACAGTGGGAGCCCAGGAGTCAGGAAGATTTATCTTTTAAAATTCAAATCTGCCCAGCGTGAACCTGAGCAAGTTACTTCACCCAATTTAACTCAGTTTCCTCATCTGTAAAATGAGAAGAAAATGGTAAACTCCTCCAGTATTTTTGTCAAGAAAACCCCAAATGGGGTCATGAAGAGTCAGACATGTCAACAACAAATCAGTTGGACAGACACTATGCCTTTCTCCACCCTTGCTCTATTCCAAGAGGATGAAGAAAAAGCCCTACTTTGACTATTGTTCAGCACTTTTATGTGGCTATTTTTAGGCTTGCCATATTGTTCTTTTCACACATAAGAGAACTTACAACATTGATCACTAGCCCAATCCTGAAAGGCAGCTGAAAATCAATCATTACTTTTTTTTATTCTAGTGCCCCTTGTCGTGGTTTGACTCTGATTCACTTGGCCCTTCACCCTCCTGGGGATTTCCTTGAAAATGGTGGTTGTAGCTCTTTCTCAATCAGAATAGTCCAGTTCCACAGGGATTCTTAGCCTGGGTCAATGAATTTTTTTTTGGGGGGGGGTTCAATATTTTAATATCTTTATTGTAATATAATTGGTTTACTTTATAATCTTCTGTGTTTTATATTATGCTTTTAAAAACATCATTCTGAGAAGGGTTAGTGCCTGTTATATATAATAGGTCTTAATAAAATGCTTATTGATTGATTGAGAATGGAAATAGAAATAGGTCCATGACATAGAAAGTTTAAGAGCTCCCTAAGTCCTGCTTCTCCCTTCCATAGTGCTCTCCACAGGTCTAGGTACATTGATAACTTACTTCTTATTAATAACATTGCTTCTGCTGACCTTATCTTTCCTTTCATTGTTTTTTTTTTGTCTAAAGTTGTAGTTTTATTTAAAAAAAAACATAAATAAGAACATTAACCAAGGTATGCCTGTGTTCCTTAAGGGTGGAGTTGGTCCTGGAGTCAGAAACAGCTGAGTTCAAATATTTCCTTAGATACCGTGCACCTCTGCACAAATCATTTCACCCAGGTCTACCTCAATTTTCTCATCTGTAAAGCTGGATAGGGTGGGGGAGGGAAGGAATAATATCAGCTATCTCCCAGGACAACTATGAGGAACGAGTAAGATAATATTTGTAAAGAACTTTGTAAGCCTTAAGTAAGTACTCTATCAATTTAACTCTTGCTATCATTATTGTTTCTTCCCAATCAGGCTTTTCTCCCCCGAGAGGATAATGCCTAGTTTTTGTCAGTGAACCAGAGCAGTAGTTATCAGAAATGGGAAAGATGAACATTAATGTCCCTGACTTCTCCACTTGAGACTCCCTGAGTTACTTCATTTTACCCTTGGGCTTCTGTTATCACCTCTGAAAATAGAAAGGTAATGACTGATTCCTACTTAGCCTTCAAAAGTAGGCTATGGATCTGAGATGCATTTTAATTGAAGGATTTTATTTGAGAAAAATATTGGACCGGAAACAACAAAATAAAATCTCAGAGAAATATATAATAAGAGACAGACTGTGTGTGTGTGTGTGTGTGTGTGTGTGTGTGTGTGTGTGTGTGTGAGAGAGAGAGAGAGAGAGAGAGAGAGAGAGAGAGAGAGAGTCAGAGAGAGAACCCAGCTCAGATGGGTTTTCCTTTGGTGGAGCAGTAAGCTCGATAAGTGAATTTATGGTAATATGGAAAGATACACAACAAAAGTACTATTTGATTCAAAATCTTCTTTCTTGACTGGCTGAGAATAAGCCTAGGATTTAGAAAAATGAATGAATTAGCTCTTCCATGTTGATGAAGTCTAAAATTAGGAAGGACAAAGAAAGAATCTTAGAATAAAAACATTCTCAGCTTACTGCAGGAAAATAATTAGTAATTCTGGTGTGTATGGAGGGGTTGTGTTCTCCAAAAAAAAATCTCTTTAGCAAGTGGGACAAGCAACCTGAAATATTTCTTCAAATCAACATTTTAGGACAAATTCATGAGACTTGGGATCTTCAATTACTTCTCCATCTATCCTGTGTTTCTATTTTCTCCTTGGAAGTTTCTCCCAAGGGTTAACAGAAACCGGAAATCTCTCCAGGTTTTCCAGGATATCCTGTGGATATCTTATCTTATTGACTAGTTCTATAACCCCTATCTCAAAGGCATTGATATGGGACTCTCTGTCCTGATTGGAAATGAAGGCCCTGCCTTGCATGAGGGGCAGGCCAAAATTGGTGAGAAGTGAGAACTTCAGTTCTTGGCCAGTCCCCTTTGGGACTTTCCAAAGGTAGTTCCACTTTGGGACTCTTAAGGGTCAATCACCCTTGGAGACCCTTTAAATGAGCTTCCCCTTTTCAAAGGTAGATCTTGTAGGGATTCCTCGAGCTTCATTCTTCAGGTACTGAGTCACTTTTAGTGTTTCTGTCTTCTAACTTTGAGAAAGAAAATGGAGAAGGTCAATTCAATTTAAGGTGGTGAAGAAACAGGCTGGGAAGACATGAATGGAAATGATAGTCTTCAGCTTGCTACACTAAAAATTTCAGGGAATTTTCTCTTGTATGAGATCAAGGACAATCTCTCTTGCTTGAGCTGTGTTATCTCTTTCCCAATGGGAGAGCTTCTTCACTGTGTCTGATATATATATATATATATATATATATGTCCTCTGCATACCTTCTCCAATTATTTCTTTGCTATGAATTGAAATGGGTTTCTTTGATATTCCCATGTATGGTCATTGTATAACTGGTATTTGTTGGGAAAGGAATCAAGTTTTGAATATAGAGTTTAGGATCCCCTTTATCCTATTAATAATAACAAATTGATCAGAATTTAACCTGAATCCAATCATATCTTCTCAACTAACAAATGCTTAAGAGAGTAGATTTCTAGTCCAATACCCCCCTCTCTGAGGAAAGGAGAGTGGCTTCCAGCTCCCAGCTTCTGTTTCCCCTCTTGGCAGGAATGAAAGTCTCCCTCCCTTGAAAAGGAGTCTAGAGATGTCTATTTTGCCTCCCTTCAAGCTATGCATGATGATGATGAGCCTCTGGAGTTTCCTTAAGTTGCTTGATGGATTAGGAAAAAAGAGGACTAAAAAGAAAATTTTTGAAAAAAAAATGTGCACAGAATTCTGGACACAAGTACACCTTAGTGTTAGGGTATAGGACTTGTAGCTGTTCTGAATAGCTGGTAATAAAGTAGAAACTAGTGTACAGCTACAACTTTGTTGCAAACTTGCTGCAATCTAACAGAGAAAAGAAAATTTCCCATAACCTTCTGGGTGTGAGCCTATTCACCACCAAATCTAATCCAAGAAGGGTGGGAAAAGGGGGATTCAAAGGTGTGATACATTTAGCACAATCAGGATAGCTGGATAGTTGAATTGAGAGTTATCAAGAACCCTAATGTAGTTATCAGCTTCTCTCCCAGTCTGAAATTGCAAAGACAGAAATGCAGGAAAATCAGAACTTCTAGAATGAACTTCCTAAATTGGCCCCTGTAATATGACAGCAGAGCTGATGGTGTTGACAGTAAATAGAGCTAGTACAGTAATTATAAAACTCAAAGGCACCTGGGACTTGGTCTTCCTTTAGTATCTACAGATTGTTGAGAATCTCTTTCACTAGGCTGTGCTGTAAGCCACTTGGATCTTGGGCACAGAAAACTTCAAAACTGAATGTTATGACAGTGTTTCAAAAGACCAGTGGCGGTTACATTCTTAACCACATTTTCTATAGCCTTCCCCACTTTCTCAAGTGTGGAGGTTTTTGAACCCCCATCATCCCACAGTTTTGCTAATGAGTTAAAGGATCTAATTTTTTAAATGCTGTCAAATAATGAACAATATGCCAGCATGTACAGTTCAAAATTTCTGCAGTTTTCGTAACTGAAAATTTGGCTCCATGTTGAAATCACAGGTTCCATTTCTAAATTGCACAGTTTAGAGGAATAAAACAGAATATTCAGGATCTTAGAGAGACTTGCCAGTCTGGTCTGTTGGGTTCAAAGGGCTATTTCTCCTAAATGGTAATTAACTTTTGCTATTCTACTGATTTGATTGGTTATTCCATTGTGACAAATAATTTTAAAAGAACAATTGGTGAAGGTGGAGATGCTGGCAAATTTGTTCCATTTTTTCACCTATGTGTTCTCTTCCCAGCTGTACCTATAAATAGTTTATAAGTTCTCACCTCAAGATTTCTGCAACTTTTTTTCCTCTCTCCCTCATCCATTCACTGTGACTCAAAATTTACCATTCTCTCCATTGACATTTTGAAAATAATTTACATTCTAAAACTGGTGTTGTGCCTTTTTATCACGTCTTTCTTCTTCATTTAATGTTGGACAGCTGATACATTTCAGAAACTCTGTTGAAGGAAATAATAGAGCTGTATTCTAGAATGAAGAGATCCTTTGTCCCTTCCTTCTAGGGACAGAAAGAGCTAGGCAGTGTCTAACGGCATTCGTTCAAATCCCCCCTCAAACACTTACCAACATTGTGGCCCTGGATAAATCACTTGACCTCTGTCTCAATTTCCTCATCTGTAATATAGCACCTACCTCCTAGGGCTCTTGTGAGAATCCAATGAGAGAATAACTGGAAAGCAGGAAGCTGCCATATATTAAGCCCTATAAAAAATGTTAACTATTATTAAAAGAAAAGAAAAAGAAAGAAATGAACTGAGGCACCAGAAAAAAACTGAACTGACAGGAATTGAGTAAAACATCTCAAGCATGAATGCTACTTCTGGTCTACCTACCTACTTAGTTAAATCTTATTTCAAATTCTTATGAAAAACAGAACTTAATTCAAACTCAGGTCCCAGCTACCCCAAAATATAGTATTTTTCTTACTGACAGAGGCAGAAATAAAATGAAGGGTCAGAATCTTGAAGGAACCTCCTCCTTCCTTTCAGTTGAGGAGGAGGTTTTAGGCTAGTTGGATTTTTTTTGCCCAAATTTGTCTTTGCAGCTAGAGAGGCTATTGGGAAATGACTGATGATTTTTAAAGAGCATGAATTAACTTAATTTACTAAGGAAGCGAATGGAATTAGCCTCTTCAAAATCTAGGTGCTTTAAAAAAATAGTTGTAAAAACTTTTTAAGAATAATAAACAGTAGCAAATCCCAGATTCCCAAGCCTCAGCTAAAGCAGTCAGTGGGGGCAGAGGCACGGCCCGCCCGCCTGCCCGCTTTCCGCCATGCCTTCTTGCCAGACAGAGGGAGGAAAGGAGCCCAAACTGGAGTTTACTCGCTTCGGGAAAAGAGCTGGCTGGACTGCACGGGGGTGGCTCGGCGGGGCCGGACCCCGGCGCCTGTTGAAGCCCTCCTGGGGGCTGGGACCAGAGGACCACCTGGTGGCGAGGGGGTGTCGCAGTGCAGAGAGACTTGAGGGGCGTCTCCCGCGATTCCGGCAGCCCCGCCCAAGAGGAAAGAAGGGGGAAGGGCGTGGTCTCTGCCAGGGCTAGGAAGGGGAGGAGTTCTTCCGAGGGCGTGGTCCACCCCGGGCACAGCCTCCTCCTCCTCCTCCTCCTCCTCCTCCTCCTCCTCCTCTCTGCTGTTTGTGCGCAGACGGCTCTGCTACCTACCTGCTCCACTCGCCCTGCGACGGGGAAAGGTGATAGGTAAGTGGATGGGGGCTGTCTGCTGCAAAAGTGAGTAGGGCCCCCCCCCGCGCCCCGCTCTGGCTCTCCCGCTTCCCTTCTGTGGCCCCCAGCTCGAACCCCGGCCGCCTCTTGGTGCTGCTGAGCTTTGGGGGACTCTCGCTCTCTTTGCTCTCCATTCGGAAAGGGCTCTCCTTTGCTCGCGATCTGTCCGAGCGGCAGGGGCCGGGAGGGGTCCAGAAAGGCCGAGTAGCCCAGGGCGAGCTCCAAGGTCAAGGCTTTCTGCGTGCCCCCCCACCTCTCCCCATCTGCAGCCGCTCTCCCGGGCGCTTTCCCCGGGGCTGGGTGGCCTGGCAGCCTAGGCGGCAAGGGTGGGGGCCCAAGGTCCCGGGGCTCGGGCCCCCGCGGGCCTCCGCAGCTGACATTGGGATTTCCGGGAGCCCCGGATGCAGCCAGCGAGGAGGCTCCCCTTGGGGAAGGCCGGGGCGGGGGCGGCGGGCTGGTTGCTAGGAGCTGGCCAGCGCCTGGGGAGGCCTCCTGGGAGGGTTTGCATCTCCATTCGCACGTGCACGTTGGGGTGCGCCAGGTTGGTGCTGCACGGATGGCGGGGGGCCACTGGCGAGGCCAGCCAGCCGGGCACCGGCCAGGGGGAGCAACTGGGAAACCAAGGCTTGCCTTGGCAAAGGGCTCTGGACCCAGGATGCAGAGGGACTCCGAGGAACCAGGGTGGGGCCGGAGGGCTGCCCCTGAGTCATGCTCAGAAGTTGGGGCCAACTTTCATCTTGAAGGCCTTCCTTTTTGATCTCGCCAGTTTACTAGTTACGTTTTAGCCCCAGGGGGGTGGGGAAAAGGGGAAAGAAAAAGCAAGGCTAAAACTCTGGGGAGGGAGGCTGCGGAAAGCGACGTGAGCCTCAGCCTTTGGGGGAAGTGTGACAGGACGGCTTTCTGGGATTGGCTTCATAGAATTAATTTGTTTTGCGGATTGGAAACAAGAAGCTAAGGTTGACATTTCGGTTTGGATCTATGCTTAGCTTATCATGGATGCAAATGTAAAACCTTTATCAGATTGCCTTGTGTTGGGGGAAGGGGGAGAGAAATTGTAAAACTCAAAAAAAGGTCGGTTAGAAATGACCATTGGAAAACAAATAAAATATTTATATAGAAAAAGAAGAAAGTCTAGGGTTGAAGCTGCGGACTTAAAGCTGAAAGTAGCAGGTGTCATTTAGTCCAATCCCTTCACTTTTACAGATGGGGAAACTGAGGCACGGGTTCAATGACTCAGCTGTGGTCCTACCAGTAGTAAGCAGCAGAGTTAGGTCTAGGGCCCAGATCCTTGAACTCTAAATGGCTAGCTTTCCCAGGCCAGGTTAGCAGATGCTTTCTAAAACCTGCCTAGGAGTTCTCTCCCGTAAGGCAGGAGGCTGCTCTTGGGAAAATTGCTGATCACATGCAACTACCGCTATTGAAGATACTCAAGGTTATCGGACACACACCACACTGCAGCATTTGAAAGGGTTTTGCTGGGCTTTTAATGCCTTGATTGAGGTACAAAGTGTGAACTTTGGACGGGTTTGAATAAATTTTTAAAGATGAAAGCAGATCAGCTGCAGTGTTTTGGAAAGAAGTCATAAAACCTTTATTCAGTACCAGTTCCCCCCCCCTTCCTACCTGAGTGACCTTGAAGCTTTCCACTGTTCTGGAAATCATACCCCTTATGCATGATATGAAGGTGAATTAGGATCCTTTCAACCTTTTTGGAAGAATAAAGTTCGGCATTTTCCTTCTGCAATAATGATGTTCCCATATATAATGAAAATGATAGGTCATTGTGAATATTCAATCATGTCAGTTTTGAAAACTCGCAGCACATCCTTTAAAAGTCCTCCAGGACTTTATTAGTTATCAAGGCCAGATTATTCAAGTGAGGTCTTAAACAAAATCAAAGGTTGTCTTTTGATTCAGTCACTAGCCACAGGATCACCTCCTCAGTGTGTAGTAGGCTTTGTCTCACCTTAGACTATGGCACTGGCTTCCTAATTCATGTCTCATTTCAATCCATTCTCCATACAGTTGCCAAAATATGGGGGGGTATCTATAAATGATGTCTCAACTTCCACTTTTCCAAACAATCTGCAGCCTCATCATTCAGCTGAGACTGTTTTCTCCAGAGATGCCAATTACCTTTTAACTACCCTATCTCATGGTCCTTTCTCAATCCTCAATCTTGAGCTCTCTACATCATTTGACACTACTGATCACAAGTTCCTAATAGATAATGTGTCAGGGTTTTCAACGGTGTTACTTTCTCTTAGTAAATGCCCCTCAGTCTTCTTCTTTGCTGAATTTTCATCTTTGCACTACCCTTTAAGCATATACCCAAAAGCCTCTCCTGAACCCTTCTCCCTTTGTGCTTTCTTCAGCTCCCTTGGGTTTAATTATCTCTATGCAACTGATTCCCAAATATATATATATATATATATATATATATATATATAGCATATGTATACACACATATATGCACAAATTGGACATTTTGAACCATCCCTTCCATGCTTTCAAACTAATTATATCCAAAGTGGACCTCATTAACTATTTTACAAAAATCCTCTCATCCCCAACTTCCTAGAACTATTGAGGGTACCACCTCCTAGTCTCCCAGGCAAGTAGTTGCCAAATCTTGTGTTTACACATCTACCCCTCTTGCCTGGACAATTGCAATAGCCTTTAGATTGGTCTCCTTGCCTGAACTCTCTCCCCTCTAATCCATTCTCCATTCAATTTTTCCAAAATCAAAAATCTGCCATGTCACTCCCCATTCTCAGTAAACTCCAGTAGGTCTCACTTCCATGATCAAATATAACCTTCTCCATTTGTCATTTAAGATTTTTCAAAACCTGGTCCCTTCCTACATTTCCATTTTTGCTTTGGGATGGCAATCAAGGGTTAAGTGACTTGCCCAGGGTAACACAGCTAGTAAGTGTCAGAAGCTAGATTTGAACTCAGGTGCTCCTGGCTTCTAGGCCAGTGTTTTATCTATTGTGATACCTAGCAACCCTCTCCTGAGTTTTGTCAAACTTTTTTTCCCCTTCTACAAATTCTCCAATCCTACCATTCGAGGTTACTTGATACTCTCACTCAAGTCTCTCTCTAATTCCTGTCATTTCAGTTATTTAAGGAACTCCCTCTTTCTCTATGCCAGACAGACCCTTTTATTTTCAGCTTATTAGAGAATTGCCCAGGGCTGAGAGCCTTCATCAGAGGCAAGACTTGCAATCAAACCTCCCAGACTCTCTGTCTTGCACACATCTTGCATGACAAATCTAGGACTTAGTATTAAATATAAATCTTCTGGATCAAAAATCCAGATGGCAAGTCCACTGTGTTGTAAATTGAGAACCTGTGTACCTTAAATACATGCACCAAGTGATCCTGAATATTTATCCTAATTTCGGTTGTTTTCAGTAATTCTCTGTGACCACATCTGTAGTTTTCAAAGATGCAGATGAGGAAACTAAAGTAAACAGAGTGAATTGACTTGCCCAGGATCACACAGCCAGTAAGTGTCTTAGGTCAGCTATGTGGTAAAGTAACTAAAGGTAAAGGTCTTGAAGTCAGGAGGACAGGAGTTGAAATCTGACCTCAGATCCTTGACACTTACTAGTTGTGTGACCCTGGATAAATTACTTAATCCTGATTACCTCACATCCAGGGCCATCTCCAGTCATCCTGGTTCATATCTGGTCACTGGACCTAGATGACTCTGAAGGAGAAATTGAGGTAGTGACTTAGCACAGCCCCTCACTCAAATCCAATTCATGTGCTTGTCATGGCATCACTTCTCTCATGTCATGGTCTTTTTTGAGAATGAAGGACAAACATCAAGTGTCTGAGGACAGATTTGAACTTTCTTGGCTTCAGACTTGGTATCTATTACTTTCATTTTTGAGTAGGTGATTATCAATATTATTATAATCTACTGAATCTTTTTACAATCTGATGGATATTTATAACATCCTTTGTAACGAGAGTATTTTACCCCTTAACTCATCATCAGGTGAAGTATTTCTGGTTAGTTACTTGATTCTAGGCTCATTTTTGCAAATTTTCTCTTATATTCTTGCCTATTTCCTTCTCCCCTTCCCCCAGCTTATTTATTTTTTAAATTAAGTTAATATAAATATTTGACTAGGTAATATATAATTAGGAAGGCAATCACTTTAGCAAAAGAATGCATTTTAAAAGTAATTATAAATTGCTTTTCACAAAAGCCAGTTTGACATTATATGTAGGTTGTTCCAAATCTATTAAGAGTTTTTATGAATTTGAGACAATGTGGTACATGGGAAAGAGAACAGGATGCTGATCTAAGATGCTATGGGATCCTGTCCTGCCTCTGATACACATTAACTGATAGCCTTAACCTCCCACACACTACTTCATGGATATTAAACACAAATAGAAAAAGCATATTCAGAAGAATTCCTGCAAGCAGGATTGACAAGTATTGACTTAGAAAACCACAAATTAACATTATCTATGTTAACTGCAGTTTTATTTATTTTGATAAACATTTCCCAATTACATTTTAATCTAATTCTGGCCACACTCAGGAATTTGACACATTTTCATGTTCCCATAGCCAGCTGTTTAAAACCTCTAGTCTAAACAACTCTCTAAAGCAAAAATTGAAGGGGAAGTGCTGTCCTGCATTGGTAGAAGGATTTCCTTTGTTAATGATTAGCATGGATCAATATTTGAGCTAAAGTGTAACTCTCCTCTAGATCAAGTCCCAATTCTTTAATGGTCATTGTGACTCTACCTCAGTTTTCCCATTCATAGAATTTTTTTAAAGTATTAATTTTATTTCTGTAGGTTGGGATGTGCCTATGACTACATTTTAAATAAAGCTATGTATTTATTTTGGAGCTAACACTTCCCGTGTGGTGCTGAGCCCAACTGAAGATACTATTGGTGCCAAAGGATCAGCTCTAGGCTGCCAGCTTTTTGTTTCTTTGTCTTTTTTCTTTTTTCTTTTTTTTTGCAGGGGGTGGGTGGAAGGTCAATTGAAAGCTTGAATTTTTTTTCCAGTCTTGGCTTTTCCCTCCTCTGTAGCTGTTTCACCTCCATAGCTTCCCATGTCCTTCCTTAAGTATGACTAAAGGTCTCTTTTCTGTGTCTTGAGGCTTAAGTTCATGGCCTGGCATGAAGGTTGCCATGATTTTACTTGTCTTGTTAGTACTGTTGGCCACACAATAAATAGCACCATTAAGAAAAACTGTCATCCTCTACAAATTGGAGGAATTGGAAATTGTTTTCCTTCTTAGACTCCTACCCTTGTGTTAGAATGTAGAGTCCAAGTACAGTATTAACTTGTTTTATTTTTGCAAGGCAGTGGGGTTAAGTGATTTGCCCAAGGGCACACAGCTAGGTAATTATTAAGTGTCTGAGGTCTCATTTGAACTCAGGTCCTCCTGACTCCAGGGCCAGTGCTCTATCCACCTAGCTACCCCCCAGTATTAACTTATTAAGGATAAAGGCTTACTGCTCACTTTAGACCTCATTCCAAATGTTTTTTTTTTCCCCAGAAAAATTCCTTTTGGCCAGAAATAGGTTGAAATCAATCACTTCATCAGTCAGTTAACTACCTCCTGGACATCTATATGCAGTGCATTCTAGTTTGGGGAGAAGCTGACCAATCCAGTGGGAGAAAACACAGAGGCCACAAAGTAAAATTCTTCAGCAGTACTGTATGTGGGATGTGAGGCTAGATTGAGTAGTTAAAATAATGGTCAGCCGTAAATAAGATTACTTCAGGAAGGCTTCCTGGAGGAGACAAGTTTTAAGGTAGTTCTAGAAGGTAATATACCTGTTTTAGACAGGATTGGAAGTCACACTGATATATCAAGTTAATATTAACAACAATCAAAAAATCATCTTAACAACTCTACCTTTTAAATGCATTTCAGCACTTACAAATTTCTTGACGCTCAGGATTGTGAAGAAGGTGAAATAGACTTAATTGTCCTTTTAGGAGATTGTGACCTGCCCATATCACTTAACTAATAAGCCTCAGGAGCTGGAAAATAAACATCTCCAAATTCACTTTACTGTTGCTAAATTGTTGTAGAATTTGGAAAAATTAACTCTGGCCACAAACTCAAGTCTATTTCCTCTGAATTTTATCCTTTCTCTTCCCTGCCCATTTAGACTTTTGCCATTTGTGAAACAAATTAGACACTAGGAAACAGTGTTTGTCCCCAAGGTTACATTACTGGAGAGCTAAAGGAAGTAAGAGTCTGAGTTCCAAATATATATGGAGTAATAAACCTGACCTTGCAAGAGCACATCTGGGAAAGCTGATTTTGGATTTATCCAGATGTGGAGGGTTTATGTCTTTTTTATGCCAAAGTTTTGGAGTTTATATTCACTTGC
Source organism: Macrotis lagotis (assembly GCF_037893015.1). Lineage (NCBI taxonomy): Eukaryota > Metazoa > Chordata > Mammalia > Peramelemorphia > Peramelidae > Macrotis > Macrotis lagotis. Next base: position 57,817,667 of record NC_133659.1, read on the forward strand.
CACCAATCTAATTTTTTTAAAGATTCTTTTCTGAAAGGAGAAATTAATTTTCATTTGAGATTGTGTTTTAAAACCTCTTCACACCAAAGTTGGATCCAGAGACAAGGGAACAGATAATGTTCTTGTTTTGACCTTAATAGAGCTGATTTGTCTCACGTAGCTAAGTACCAGACAATATCTATACCGATGATGATACCTTTTTTTTCATCTCTCTCCAGGGGGAAGATTAATGCATTAGATGATTGTCTTCTTTACTGGTAGTATTTACAAAATGTGTTGTATTAGACTTAATGTACTTAGACTTGGAAAAGTTTCATATCTAAATCATGACCTATCATTTCATTAATATAGGGAGAACTTACTTTCCTTCTTTCCACCAATGTAGTATCTTGGCATCTTTCTTATAATTTACAACCCTAGAGAGTAGCCTAGAACAGAAAGATATTAAATGATTTGCATATCACCATATATGACCCTGGGAAGGTTGTATAGCATATTTCAGAAGGAAGATTTAAACCCAGTTCTTTAAAGATCTTATGCCATGCTGCCTCTCATGGATATTTAAAAAAAAAAACTCTGTTAAAGAACACTGCCCATTGCCCTTTCATTCTGAGAGTTGGAATTCCAGCTATGTTTATTTAAATAAAGTCAAATTCCTTCTATTCCCCATACCTTTCACAAGGAACATCTACTATGCTCCTGTTTTATTCAGGTATACTGTCTGGGGGCCTGCTCCCAGCTGGTTTGAGGAAAAAAATTTGGAAATAATCCAGTTTCTGGCATCCTTTATTGATGTGGAAAATTAAGCTTTGGGTTTGGGAAAATGTATTACTTTTATAATCTTTTTGAAGTTCACTAGTTAGCCCTTAATAACCCTACAATTTCACCACCTTAAAATTTACTTATGAGTATATGCTATATATTCTTCTCCAACTCATTCTCCCAACCTCCATGCAACATAATTTCCCAAAGGGCAGGGGACTGACTTTTTTTGGTTCCAGCTCTTCTCACAGTGCCTTGTCCCAGATGGTATTAGATAGATGTTTTGACTTGGATTCACTCTATTATGCTGCAGTTTAACAGACATGATTACTTTATCAATTAAAAATTAAATAGACCCATAGATTTTTTAAAAATAAATTGCACTCCTAGAACTTTGATATGCCTTATGAACTTTCATATTCCTTAAGAGGAATAAACCTGGCTTGGGTGTCAGAAGGAGGGAGGAAGCAACCTTTTTAAAAAAAGAAAAAAAATTTATGATAGGTGTTTTTTTTTAAACCAATTTATCATAGAAGGTCAAGGGGACTTTGGTGTTGCAAAACTAGGTGTTATAAGGAAGCAATTTGGTTAGTGAAGGAGGGTCCCACACCCAGTTGAGTTCACTTGAGTATAATTCAGAAATATTATTTGCTTGGCCCTGATGCAATAGAAGGAACTCCTGCCTAAATAAGTTAAGAGTGGATCCAGAGTATCCAAAGAAAGAATTGTGGAGTTTAACAAAGACCAAAGACTATTACCTTTAATTTAAAAAAAAAAAAAACACTATCTTATGTTATTTTGCTGTCTCTTATATTTTGTTTTTTTCCTTAAGGATATGATTTCTCTCTCACTACATTCAATTTTGATCAGTGTATAGCATGGAAACAATGTAAAGACTATCAGACTGCCTTGGGGGGAGGACCAAGATTGGGGAAAAATTGTAAAATTCAAAAATAAAAACAATTTTAAAAGAGTGCATTACCTAGCTGTGTGGCCTTAGGCAAGCCACTTAACGCCATTTGCCTTGCAAAAATCTAAAAAAAAAAAAAGAAGAAGAAAAGAAAAGAGTGGATCCAGAAGTACAAAATTGGAGAAAAGGTTAGGTGAAGTCCATACAGTTGAAAAACCTTCACTAATAAATGACATTACTCAAGAAGAAAAAGTTCTTTAGGCAAAGCTTATTCTCAAATTCATCTCAAACCAAAGTGAGGAACTGGTCATCTCTTCTAAAACAGATATTCTGTCTTTCCACAGTGATACTCCTTACTCTTAAACTTTTAAGAGTTTGTAATAATCACAATTTCAAATGGAAGCATATGGTCCCTTGGGGCTTGTCAGAGAGAAGTTTCCCAACCAATAATCCCCAGCAGAAAATTTTTCCCAGGCTACTTTGACTATTTAATATATAAGCTTAAATGAAACCTAGTCTTGCTCCTTCCCTTTAACCTCAATCACTGACAATTATTGTGGCTAGTTTACATTTCATTAGCAAGACACTTTAGTTTGAGAAACAATGTTTTTTGTCTTTTGGTTCAATAAGACTTGAACTTGAACCTTGGGATATTTTTTCCCTTTTGTTCTATTAACCTGAACAGCCATTTCACCTTTTGAAAATCAAATCTAATTTCCTGGCTTAGGAAAGGGGAGGCATTTCCTTCTATGGTTTCAGGTAGATGATAACCATGAATTTGTAGCTAATGTCTTTCCTATTTGTTAGGAGGTTCCTGATCTTAGAAATCTGTTCTTCCTTTGTCTGGGCTTTCTTGAATCCAATTCCATAGAACCTTGCTCTCTAACTCAAGTTTCTGAATTCACTTACCCCACTTGGTTTTGTCATCACATTAAAGCTGTGCACTCACATGTTCTCAACCCAGTTTTCTGAGGGAGCATTTTCCTAATCCATGTTGCATTCTAGACTGTTCAAGGGGTCTCAGAGTGAGAATAGACAGTTGAAGGGGAGGAGATCAATTCTTACCCCAACCCCAAAATATAAAATGTTTTTTCTTCATAAACCTTTACCACCATGTTACTCTATAACATCTCTCTTGCTTTTCTTGAATCTCAAGTGTGATTCAGACTGAGAAAAGAACAAGCATTTTTGATACATATACAAATACAGCAAGTGTTTTGAATAAATACATATATAGATTCTTATTCAAAGCACAAATCATTTTGGAAATTTTAATCCCACTAGTCATACTTAGGTTGGGGATTTTTTGTTTTTAATTTTTGTTTTTTTCCTTTTTTATTATATAAATATTTCGTTGTTTTCCAATTATATACAATAGTAATTTCTACCAATCATTTTTGTAAGATTTGAATTTTACTATTTTTCCCTCTCCCTCCTTTCCCTCCCCCCAAAAGAAGGCAATCTGATAATCTTTATATTATTTCCATGATATGCATGGAAATTGAATTTTAACCATATGCATGGTCAAAATTGAATGTGTTGAGAGAAAGAACATATCCTTGAGAAAAAAATAAAATATTAGAGACAGCAAAATTATGTGGTACCTAAGACAACTTTTTTTAAATTGAAGATAACAATCTTTGGTCTTTGTTTAAACTCCACAATTCTTTCTCTGGATACAGATGGTATTCTCCATCACAGATCCCCTAAAATTGTTCCTGATTATTACACTGATGGAATGAGCAAGTCCATGAAGTTTGATCATCACCCCCTGTTATTGTTAGGACGTACATTGTTCTAGTTCTGCTCATCTCGCTCAGCGTTCATGCAAGTTTTCCAAGTTTCTCTGAAATCCCATTCATTCATCCTGATTTCTAATAGAACAATAATATTCTATCACATACATATATCACAATTTGTTCAGCCTTTCCCCAATCGATGGACATCCCCTCAATTTCCAATTCTTTGCCACTACTAACAGAGCTGCTATGAATATTTTTGTTCAAGTGATGTTTTTCCCTTTTATCATGATCTCTTCAGGATACAGACCCAGTAATGGTATTACTGGATCAAAGGGTATGTACATTTTTATTGCCCTTTTCACACAAATAGCATCAGGTCTAAATAAGGGGGCAAATACGTTTTATTTTTCTTTAAAGGATCACTAGATGAATTGATGTAGCATAACAAACAGAATCAGGAACTCTCTTTAAAAGGGAAAAGTCTTGAGTTCATACTAAAGTGATCATCTTTTTTTAATGGGGCTAGAGCTAGGCAATAAGAAGTCAAGAATCTAATCAAAATGCACCCTATGGTAAAGAAGGAAACAGATTCAGACTAGGATCATAGTACCCCTCACATAGGCAGTGAACTATCAGCTAGAAGTGGTTAGCCTCATCCACTTTGCTATTTCTGATAGGCCTAACTAGATCAGTGAATATGTATGTATGTATGTATGTGTACATACACACCCACACATCCATATTACATGGTAGCCTTCTCTAGGGTGGAATGAAGAAGACATCTAGGAACTTAAAATGTAACAAAAAAAATGAATTAAATTTTAAAAAGTCAACTAGACTTCTGAAAGATGAAATGATTTGCCAAGGTCACATATCAGGAGCAAGACTGAGTTTTTCTGAACTCTGGGGCATGGGTGTTTTGTTGAAAAATCTATTCTGGTTCATCACTATGATCATGAACAAGGATATAGGTCAGAAACCAATCATTTTGTTTTCAAGAAACTATGGACTATTTTTTTCCTTTTCTCATGGGCTTGTGATTTTTTTTTTATTACTGTAGGATGGATACCTTTGAAATTGCAAATCCATGAAAGCAAGGAGCACTTGACTTTGAGTCAAGGGACCTAGATTCAAACCTTAGTTCTGTTGTCTTTAAGTGACCTTGGGCAAGTACTTCTCTAGATTTCTTCCATCTCATCTGTCAAATGAGAGGACTGAATAATCTCCAAGGTCCCTTCCAGCTCTAAATCTGTGATATCATGACTCACTAACTGTTCAAAGCACTTCTCTTGAGCATCCCCTACCCCAATAGACATCTCAAGAAGTAACCAAGTGTGTGTTTTAGGAAGGGCTGGCCAAACCTAGCACTTGCCAAACAAAATAACCTTTAGCAGATTTAGTCTGATTAGCTCCACCCTTCCTGACTCAGAAGTTTTCTCCCCTTTAGCTACTATTGGGAATTTGCCCAAAGTGGAAAGGGCAAAGTCTAGGATTTACCCATCTTGTTTTAGTTCTGATAAGTCTTTCCCTTTTGCTGAAGTTTTCTTTGGATCCATAATTGTCTTCAAATATTTAAGTTTCTTCTAAATACAAAGCATTGAGTGGGGTACAAAGAAGTATATGAAACAGACCAGTTCCCCAAGGAACTTATAAACTGGTTACAGAGAAAACAGATTCACTGCTTTGCATTTATTATTAGTTTACTTTGCAGTGCTAATGGGTGATGGGTAAATATTAGAGATGCTCAGAGGAAAGGAAGACCCAAGTGGACTGGATAACCAGGTTATGACATATGAGAATAAAAGTAGGCAAGAGAATAGGTGAAAAGAAGAAGACACTGCTAAAGTAGCAATTCAGAAAACATTTTATGGGGATTTATTTGTGCCTCTGCTTCCTTATACTTTCTCACTACTTAACCTTCTTCCGCTTAAATGTTTACCAAATCCTCAAAGGAGGATATTCTCCTAAATATCTCATGGTTTTTAACAATTGCAATTCAAAGATCACAATCAGTGATTTAGCAAGGATCTTGGAGAATGGAAAAGCTACTACTCTTGATGAAGGAAAAATGTTTATTTTTTTTCCTCCAAAAGGAATAAAAATAGAACCTGCAAATTAAGGCCAGTGAACTTTGAGTTTGGTTCCTGTCAAAATTCTAGACTATTATAAAAAGAAATGATTATTGACTATGGGGGAGGGAAGAGAAAATAATTTTCCCAAAAATCCAGAATGCTTTTAGTCTGTAACTTACCTTGAGTTTAGCAAGGTGTTTGACAAAGTCTTTTGCTGCTGTCAATTACATGGAATAAGGTGAATTAGATATTAGATGAATTCAGAACTAGATGGATGGCCAGCTCCAAAGAAGTCTTTACTTGTTTTGATGTCAACTTGGAAGGTCTCTAGTGAAATGTTAAAGGGAACTGTTCTTGACCCTATGCTGATAATTTTTATCAATGATCTGATTAGAGATATTGATAGACTACTTATCCAATGTGTAGATCATACACAGATAAGGATATCAAGATACACTGGATATTGCTATCCAAAAATATTTTGACAGTGGGCTGAAATTTATATTATATAAATAATAGGGATGAAGATAAAGTTATATACCTAAGTTTAAAAAAAACTCTCATATAACAGGCTGGGGAGATATGATTAGACAGTTTGGGGTGAGGGAGGAGACCAAGGGTGGGGTTAGTGGACTGAAAACTTAAACTGAATCAATAATGTCTTGGGGGAACCAATCCAGTTAGTGTAATTTGTGATTGCATTAAAAGAAATATAAGGGATGAGGAAGTGATAGTCTCATTGTACTTTGCCCTAGTCAGACCACACTACAGATAACCCATATGTTCAGTTTGGATTGTCACATTTTAAGAACATTGATAAGCAGAGGAGGGTGTAATATGCTAGTTGTACTCAAATATTTGAAGGCACTTCTTGTAGAAGAGAGATTAGATTTCTTCTGTTTCTTAGAGGTCAGAGTTAGGAATTCTAGCTAGAAGTTGCAAAGAAAGAAACTGAGTCTTAATGTAAGAAAAAGCTTTCAAACTAGTACTATCTCAAAATAGAATGGGCTGCCCCAGGAAATGAAGGTCCCTCCTTCGTTGGAGGCCTCCAGCTAAGTGGTTACATAAAAGGAATTTTTTTGTGAGTTATGGGCTGCTCTAGATGGCCACTGGGGTCCCTCCAAGTCTGAAATTCTATAATTCTATGACTACCTAGCTCTTCCTTGACCTGATAACATTCTGGTCTTCCTTCGACCTCTTCACTTCCTTCAGTGGTTCTTCTTCCTACTCCATTTCTTTACCTATCACAAGCTCTTAATGAAAATTCTAAATGACTTTTAGGGGTCCTCCATTATAACACTGATCACAAGGTTATGAAATTTCAACTCTCTTGGGTGAGGTTTAAGTGGGCATTCCATTAATTATTCCTACCAATGATGAAAATGACAATGGACTATTCCAGACTCAACTGTGCAACTCTCCTCAGATCTCATTAGAGAGCCACAAAGGACCCATATAAAGTTCTAGGATCCTTACCCTCACTATTCATCTGTTCTCCCTTGCTCTCAGCACATGACCAGCCCATATTCTTTTTGAATCATACATTCTTTGCTATCTTTTACCCTACTTGGTTGAAGCATCCTTGCTCCTGCCAGTTTTCTCCGTTGCTTTTTGGATGATACTCAAATTGAGTTCTTTAGAGACAGAATTTAATAGCTGGAATGGATTTAAGTGGTCATCTGCCAACCAAAAGAGAAAGGAATCCCCTCTATAACAAACCTGGCAAGTGATTACCAATCTCAGATTGAAGACCCGAGAATACTCAACTTGGGGGTCACTCAAATGAAGTGTGAATCATAGCTCTACCAGTTTGCTTGGACAAATCAATTCATCTCTCTGCCTCACTGTCCTCATCTTTAACATGAGAGGATTGACTTAAGAAGGTCTCTTTGAAGATAATCTATGATCCTATAAATCCTCATGGCATTCTACTTGTATCTCCCAGTCACATAATTCTATAATTTAGCATAATAGAGAATGGCATTCCTGCAACCAGAATATCAGTTAATTAAATAGTTTCCCTTTTTTAAACATTCAACTTAAAAAAAAAAAAGCCCAAGGAACAAAGTCCTTGTCTCCAAAGAGGTCCTAATCCTACTGAAGAAATGAACTAGTTAACAAAAAAACCATCTGAGAGTGACAAAAATGCATATATTCCCAGGAAAAGGAAAGACTGTTGTTTAGGGCCCAAAGAGAGTATTGATGGTTTTTTTTGTTTGTTTTGTTTTGTTTTAGTTTTTTGCAAGGTAAAGGGGTTAAGTGGCTTGCCCAAGGCCACACAGCTAGGTAATTATTAAGTGTCTGAGACTGGATTTGAACCCAGGTACTCCTGACTCCAAGGCCGGTGCTTTATCCACTACTCCACCTAGCCACCTGCTCTGCTAGTTCTTTGACTAGAACTCACTGGACAGGGAGTGGTTATGACACCAAGTAGCAAGAATTCAGCAAGTATCAATCAATTTATTCTAAATCTCCAGGGATTAGTGACATTTGGACAAATAAGTTTTCTTGAGCATTCTTTACCTATTCTAAGTGCATTAACTTGCCCAACTCCCAGTATGTGTCCTTAAAAAATGTGAGGAAGAGGAGGTCAACACATTGGCACCCTTCTATTTTTTTAGACTACTTTTCTGTGGATCATTCAATGACTTCCCATTGGTCTGTAAATTAGAGCCTTCTATTTTTTCTCCCTAGCTAGTCATCTAATCCCCAATCCTTCCTACACACTTCCACCAAAATAATTTTCCTAGGGTGACAATCTGACCATGTCATCTCCCTGCTCAGACTAAAATGCAAATGCCCTAGCAAGGCATTTAAGAGCCCCAACAATGTAATTTTTACTTAGACAAAAATCAGTATAGTGGAAAGGACCCTGAATTTGGATTCAGTGACTGACGTCTTATCTAACTTCTAGCAATATAACCTTGTGCATTTTGGATAAAACATTTAACCCCATCAGTTTTCCATCTGTAAAATTAAGAGGTTTGGTTCTCAATGAACTCCTAGGTCCCTTCCAGCTCTAAATCTTTGATCTTTCTTTCCCATAACATATTTCATACTGTTCCCTTATTAAACTGTATTTCATTAAAATTGGACCATGACTATTCCTTCCCTGTGCTACATCCTAACTCCTGACTTTGTCCATTTCTTAAAACCATCCAGCATGCCTATAAATACAATCCTTCCACGTTCCTACCTCTCTGTCTACCTTCAAAACTAAGTTAGCCTTGCTACCACTTTTGGGTAGCCTTTTCTGACTTGCCCCATTCCAATTAGTATTCTTTCCTGTTATGTATTATAATTTTCTACATATTGCATACCTCCCAAAAAATTAAGCCTCTTGAAGGTGGGTTCTTTTTCATTTTTTTCTATATTTAAATGAGGAAATTGAAACTTAGAGGTTAAATGGCATTCTAAGGGTCCCATATCTAGTGAATAGGATAGGATTTGAACCTGGATCATTCCAACTTCAGGTCTGCAACTCCATCCTGGCCTGTTTCAAATAATGTGTGGCTACTTAAGAACTGTTAGAATTGGATACTGTATGACTTGGAATTTGATTATCTCATTGCCAAAGACTGAAGCAAATTTACTTACATGTAGAAAGAGGAATAACTCAAGGAAATGTGTAGAAAAATTGGAACTATTTTATTTACAAGGTGTCATCATGCTGGGGGAAAGGAAACCATATAGAGACGCTTCATAAATGCAATGTGATTTTTGTTGCTAGTCAAACTTGAAATCAGAACTGAATTTGAGTTCTAAATTCATCATTTATTTGCTTACTCACATCACTTCCTCTGAATCTGTCTTCATCTTTAAGATGGGAAGATAACATGTGGTGCTGTTCCGAGGATTAAATGGTGATAACTATACAAGTTATCAAGTCTCTCTTTCTGTCTCTTGTCTCTCTGTCTCCTCATCTCTGCCCCTTTCCCTTTCTCTTTTCTCTCCCTGCCTCTTCTCTTTCCATATAACTTATTAACTCATTTGTTTGTACATATAATATTTCCTTTGGAACATAAAATGCTATGTAAATTTGAATGGATGCTGTCCTATTAATAATTGCTGCTTCAATTGTCTTTTCATTCTGTAATTTATTTTCTAAAATCTAGAAATTATCAAAAAACTTCAGGAGATAGGGCCAAAGTCCAGGCCTCTCACAGCTGTAGCTGCCAGTTGCAGAGTCATGGAAGGACAGTACTGCCAGCCTTAGGCCCTGCTGGGATCTGGCCATCATAGAGGAGTAGGAGGACAGGCAGAGCCTTTTGAGTTTCTGTGTTAGGTTTAAAGTTTTAGAACCTGAACTGTCCTGTCTGAAATGCCACGTAAAACATAATTCATGTGAACCTCTCCAAACAACCCCACAAAACCCTTCTCTCTTCAGGAAAATCAGATTTTGTTGACTTTTTCTGGACTTTAAAAATCTGTTCGGTCCTGGGGTAGGGGAAGGCCTGAGTTCAAATGTGACTACAAATACTACCTGAGTGACCCTGGAAAAATTCACTTAACCTCTGCCTGCCTCAGTTACCCTGTCTGAAAAATGAAGACAATAATAGCCCCTTCCTCCTACAGTCATTGTGAGGATCAATGAGATACTAATTGTGAAGTACTTAGTATGTTGCCTGGCACATAGTAAGCACTATATAAATGTTACCTATTATCATTCTTATTATTACTCATGTGTGTTCCAACAATACTGAGCAGATTGTAGGCAATAAATAAATAAATATTTATTGGAATATTAGGAAATCTGTGCTGTATATTCTCCCCAAAAGTCATCTATTACCTTTTCTCATTAGCAGGAATATTTACCCAGTGAGAGCATGATAAAAATGGAAGGATCTGAAACCTACACAAGTGACTAAAATACAACAACATATAATAAATTTAAAACAAAGTACTATATAACATTGTAGATAGGAGATATCATTGTCATCTGAAAAACACAAAGTGTTACAGAAGTGGTGAAATTGGAGTTGAGCTTTAAAGGATAGATGAGAATTCACAAGGCAAAGAAGGGAGAAATCGGTCACTCAGGCATAGATAATAGAATAAAGAGCACAGTGGAAATGACTAAATTGTAAAGACCATGGAGGAAAAATAACAAAATAAAAATTCATGTTATTTTATCCAAATTTCATAGGCCATTAATTATGTATTAGTTGGTCTTAGAATTGTCTAGAATATTGCAAGAACTGCTCATGGTCCATAGCTAGTATATGTAAGAGACAGGATAAAATAAGTAGAAGAAATATCCTTAATTTTTACAGAGGATAACTAAGACAGATGGGTTGTTAGACTTGCCCACAAACACACAGCTAGTAAGTAGAGTCAGCATTCAAATCCAGGCCCCTGATCCCAAGGTCATGTTGTCTTTGATGTTATCCCCTCATTGCTATTAAGATCTAGGTAAGAAAGTTCTCACCACCAAACTCCTTGGCAGTGTCTAATCATTCATCAGAATCATATTTGATTTTATCAGTGAAAATGAGATTAAATCAATCTACTTTACTACTGTACCCCAAATTCCCTAGCCCTTTCTTCCTGAAACCTCCTACCTATGGTGCCTCCCCCCTTAGAATGTGAGCTTTTTGAGAGCAAGGATTGTCTTTTTTTTTTTAATTTTCAGTCCTCAGGGCTTAGCAAAATGTGTTACATATAGTCAGTCACTGCTTAAGAAATTTTTTTTTAATAAATAATAATATTTATTCGATAATAAAATAAACATCCATTCATTCTATTATATGAAAATTGGTTTGAATTTTATCTTTTATAACTCCCTAGTGCCTCATCTAATCATACTGAGAACTGGGCTATTATTCCTAGCATCCTAATGGTGTGATTCTTTCTCCAACAGTGCCAAGATGGCAGTCCTCTCAAAGGAATATGGTTTTGTGATCCTCACTGGTGCTGCCAGCTTCATATTGGTCACTCATCTTGCTATCAATGTAGGCAAAGCCCGGAAGAAGTACAAGGTGGAGGTAAGTGAAGGGTACAAACTGTCCCATTGTGCTGGTTAGCTTCAGAACCTCTGGTTTTCAAAGAGGAGAAGAGTGATGGTAGTGGAAGAGCGAGGGTGCCAACTTCTGCAAGGACATGTTACCATTGGATATTGTGATAGAGCAAAAGAAGGAAGAGTGAACATTTCTGCCATTTGGAAGGCATCAGATATGGCAATATAAAACAGAGGGTCTGGGTTCAAATCTCACCTCTGATACTTAACCTATGTGATGTTAGTCAAGTAACATAACCTCCTAGTATTCTCATTTGTAAAAATAAGATCCCTCTTACTAGCTCAAATATTATAATACTAAGATTTTATTTTTATGGATCTGCAGTTGGCAAGGCCCTATGCCAAATATATTTTTAAAGTATGATTCATAATTCTGCAGTCAATTAGTTAGCACGCATTTATTAAGGGCCTGCATATGCTAGGCATAGTATTAGGTGCCAAGCTTGAATACCCTGCTGAGAAAATGGCTTGATTAAATTGTTTTGGAATCATGGAATAGGAATTAGTAAAACTAAATTTCAGTCCATGTTTAGGAATTATGCCTGAATTGATTCTTTACTAGAATCAGTAGAGAGTAAAACTGATATTTGAGAGCTAATCTAGAGTTAGCAAAAACCAATTCCAGTCCTAGCTCTGACCCTTGCCAGCTGGATGTCAGTCTCTGGGCTTGTTTTTCTCTTTCTAAAATAGGAGAGAGAAAAAATAATTCTTGCACTTTAGGTTCTTGTGATATGCTTTGTTTTTCTAAAATATGTTTAATTGATATATTTTATTTTTATAGAAACCAACTTTTCCCTGCCCCCTTCAATTCCAGAGAACAATCCCTTATAACTAAAAAAATAAATAAAGAGATAAAATGTTTTCAAAGGGGAAAGAGAAAAATAGCAAAACCAAGCAATATATTGGGGAGAAATCTGACATATACATGTTTCACACCAGTAAATAAAGCAGCCTCCTATCCCTCTTGCAAAGGTGCCAGAGAGAAGTAACATCTGATCTCTCTTCTTTGGAGGAAAGCACAGTATAAACTGCAAGCATATAATAAAAATGAGTCATCCTCAGTATTAGTTTCAGTCTCCCTAGAAGAATTGATGCTTGTTCCCTCACTCTCTAGACAGTGCTCTTCACCAGAGGGACCCTAACAAATAGCTAAAGCCTAGCATTCCTTAGCCAGTTCATTACAAAAGAGTAGAAACTGGGCAGGGTTTCTGCCCACTCCTGTTCTCAAACTGAATAGGTTGACTTTGCTTCAAGAATTTCAAATTGGGAAATTTTGACTAACAGGGGAAGTTAGCTAGCCTCCATGAGTCAGCTTTGTTCTGGAAGGAATTGTGGGCAAGTTAACTCTAATGACTATATAGAAATCAATTCCCCCAAGCTCCTGCCCTGAGAGAAGGGTGTGGTTAAAACAATTTGGAACCTCCTCTGACAACCCCACCCTGAAAAAGAATTTCTAGCCATAGGTTGGATAGTAAAAGCATCTTAAATATGGCCTAGGAGTGGGATCAGGAACATTTGTATCTTCCACCAAAGATGTGCACTGACCATATATGGTGGAGTGGGGAGGATGACTCTGGTTTAGATTATTCTTGGAGTAGTAACAGAATTGCTGTGTAACAGTTTTCCAGGCTTTACCAGAGATATCTATTTTTTAAAATCACTGATGTCCATGAGGATGTGATGTTTCAAATATCTTAAATTAAAGTTGATCACTGTTGGGGGTCACACCTCCAAAATATTGGAGGTTAGCATAAGATGTCTGAGAAAGAATTTATGAGACAGAGGCTCTCTCTAGCCAAGAGGGACCTAACATTCTCATTTATACAGGGAGAGAAAAGAAGAGAAAAAAAATATCTCAGATGAATAATTAAGTCTATTTAAAGTGGATAAGTGATTAATTTTCTTAGTTGACCCTCACATAAGGAAAAAGGGAAAAGATAACCCTAAACAGATTGATAAAAGACAACCAGAAGACAAAAAAGCTTTGAGCAAAAGCAGAAATAGAGACTATAGACATAGCTAGAAGTCACATTTCTTGCAAGGACGCAGGGAAGACATTCAGGGTGGATCTGAATGTTGGAGAGGGGGCTCATTTATTAGGACCCCTCCACCAAAACTACATTAAAACTACATTAAGGGGTGGCTAGGTGGTACAGTGGATAGAGCACCAGCCCTGGAGTCGGGAATATCTGAGTTCAAATCTGGCCTCAGACACTTAATAATTACCTAGCTGTGGGCCTTGGGCAAGCCACTTAACCCCATTGCCTAGCAAAACAAAAACTACATTAAGGCTATTTGAAAAGGGAAATGGAGACTCCCCCCCCCCCCCCCAATGAATTATTTAGGTAAATTTCATTTTATTTATTTATGGAAACAAACAGGGTCACATGAAATAGTAAAGTGTCTGAGGTCAAATTTGAACTCAGTTCCTCCTGACTCTAGGGTCCATACCCCATCCACTGTGCCACTTAGATGCCTGGTTTTTTTTTTAACTTTTTTACATCTCTAAGTTACCTTGTTTAAAAAAATTAAAGGATAACAAACCTTAGTAAAGTAACTTGGAACATTATGATCAGTTTATTCAAGCAGCTACAAATTTGCTAATTGAAATCACTTTTTGATGGTATTTCATTTGTCTAACAAATGGAGGTACTACTAGCAGAATATTGAGGAACCCAGCACCTTTGATTTTTTTGTCAGTTTATAGAAAAAGGAAAAAAGCTTCCAAACAGAAGTAATCCCACACACACCCCCTTTTTTCCTTCCCTCATCTTCATCATTTTAATGCCAGTGCATATTTATATAGGATTGGTAGGGTTGCATACCTTGGTAGTCTAAGTCTCCATGAGGTTGAAAGTTTTTAACTGAAGGACCTAAAAAGTTATGTTCAGAGCTAGGAGTGAATTATTTCCTGGATTCAGATTCCATGATATGGGTACAGAAGGCTCATTTTTTAAAAGGGGAGTGGGGGAGTTGGGGAGGTAGAGGGATGAAAAGCCTATGGTAAAATCCTGGAATGCAAACCTTACCCTGTGGAACTTGATCTAACCCAATCCATGGTCTGACCTATCACTGCACCTTTCTGCCTGTTTACGATAACTTCTGAGGTGAGATGACCCAGGATCTCATTTCTAATCTATATCTAAGACTCTGTTTTTGAGGGGCTCATTTTTTTAATCATTTCCTCCCCCCACCATAATCCCTTGGGATGAATAACATAACTATGTTTTTCCTACTTTACAGGAAATGAAACTGAGACTTTGAAATTGTTATACAGCCAAGTCAACATCTGAACTAAATCTTGAACTTCTGCAGTCTTTGATTCAGGGTTCTCCCTCCCTTTCCTCAGCTATACAATGCTATGTAGTATCATAAATATCAAAAACCTGAAGTGTGCACTGGTAGACCTCACCATCACCACAAAAATCTAGCCACTGAAATAACCTGAAGAACTCTCTGTTTCACTCTCTTCAATATACAGAAGAATTTTAGTCCCTGAGATGGTCATTAAATCACCTGCCCAACAACATAAGTAGCTAAACTGAATGTTTTCCATCTTTCTAAAGAAAGTTATGGGTAGAGGGGCAGTTAGGTGGCACAGTAGATAGAGCACCAGCCCTGGATGGAGGAGGACCTGATTTAAATCCAGTCTGAGACACTTAATAATTACCTAGCAGTTTGACCTTGGGCAAGTCACTAAACCCCACTGCCTTGCAAAAAAAAAAATCCATGGGTGGGGGGGATTTTGTATATTTTTCATTTGAAGATAAAAAATTGAAGGACTCAAAAAAAACTACTTCTCTTTGTTCTTGCTCCTCACCACCACCATTCTAGCCTTTCCCTTTAACTTAATTGACTGGGCCTCTTATCTTTTTAAATCTCCCTTTATATGAGACTTAACATTTTAAATTGCAATCTAGATGCTGATTTTATTATACTTAAGGGAAAAGAAAGTGAAACATAATGGAGATCCATAGCTTCGTGTACCTCTCTTCTCCTTTGGTATATGGAAATGCTCCATTTATTTGATGTTTAGATTCAGAATTAAATGGAGTAAAAATTCCTTCCCTACCAGAAATCACACAAAAACACAGTATAGGCTTGTGATGAGGGCCGTATAGAACAGTTCAGACCAACCCTTCCAACTTGTAGAACAAATGAACAACTCTTCATCATCTGGGCAGCCTCCAGAAGGATTTGGCATTGTTCTATTTCCACATATATTAAAGACGGTTTTTGCATCCTGGACCATCAGGTCTAATTCCTTTTCTTATGTATTGGGGAATATTCCCTCTGGTATAACACTTAAGTGCCCAAGGAAGAGATTTCTATTCTCAAACCCCTAACTCCTGATTCTTCTCTACAAAGAATAGCAGCTCCTACTTTAGGAAGATGATCAACATCATTCAATCTGAGCTCTTCCAACTCCCTACTGACTTCATTTGTTTCTCTGTATCTGTAACCATTCTCTTTTCCTTTTCCTCTGTCTCCTTTTCAGGGCTAACCCCATCCTTTATGTTCTTCACTTCACGGTCTATAATTTCACCTAAGAGTTTATTCCACCCAGCTTCAAGTCTTTATTATCTCTGCTCTTTACTCAAAGACTCCAGAGAATCTGAGCCTGAAGGATTCTTTGTATCTCCATCAAAGCCTAGTACGATCCATTGTACATTAAATATCTGAAGAATGGCTAGTCTTGAAATGCTATCTGGAACCTAAGATTATATTGTGTCATTTTAAAACTATTATTTGTCAGAGTTAAATTCCTTTAGCCTCCTTATCTCTTGATCTAAGGCTAGCTTTGTTTCTCCACAGTTAAAAAAAAAAGATAGTTTAGCCATCACTCAAAAATAACGAGTTTTCCATTACTTGAAAGATCTAATCATAAGCTGAATCAATCTACAAAATATAGAAAGAAAAAAAATAAAAATTTCTTCTGCTTTCAAGGAGTAATTTATATTCTATGAGGAAATAACTTACATCCATGTAATTAAATGTAAAGTAACTAAAGGCTGAAGGCTGTCTCAGGAAAAGTCTTTTTTTGGGGGGGTTTTTTGCAAGACAAATGGGGTTAAGTGGCTTGCCCAAGGCCACACAGCTAGGTAATTATTAAGTGTCTGAGGCAGGATTTGAACCCAGGTACTCCTGACTTCAGGTCGGGTGCTTTATCCACTGCAACACCTAGCTGCCCCTCACAAAAAGTCTTAAAGTAAACAAAGCATTTAAAGAACTTCTAGTCCTTCTATTCATGGGTTTGAATATCTATCAAAAATACCTTAGAAGGTTTGCATTAAATTCTGTGAGCTTGTGATATTAGATTTAACATACACTCTGTTTTGTTTTAGTATCCTACCATGTACAGTAACGATCCCGAAAATGGTCACCTTTTTAACTGCATTCAGCGAGCCCACCAGAATACGTGAGTATGACTATCATTTGCTTACAGGGCTCTGATTTCTGTCTCAGTTAGGGAATCAAGAAATTTTGAAAATCCTGAGTGTTCTTCCCCTTGTTCCAAAGCTTCCTTCTGAGATCCTAAGATCTGGAGGGTTATGCCAATGGGCTAGAAATGTTGGCAGGTCCTACTGAGCTACCATGTCTTTGCTCATGAGCCCAAACAAGAGACTATATATCAAAATGTTGAAGTTAGTGTGTGTGTGATAAGGTTTTTTTGTGCCCTCTAATCATGGTAACTCTTTTTAGGAACTCTAGTGAAAATAGCCATATGTAATCAAATCCTGTGTTGGTTCCAAAGGACAGATATTGAAGTATATTTTTGCATAATGACAGAGATGGAGGACTTTGGATATATGATGTTGCTCTATCAGCCACAGTTGCTATATGAGCAAGTTCTGTTTAATTTTTTGATAACGTGTACTATGGGTATATATTTATTGGAGAGTGTTGCAGTATATGTGGGGGAGGAATGCATTTTTTAAAAAAAGACAGAAAACAAGGAATGGTTGCTAAAAAAATAGGACATCAGGAATCAAAGCTTACTGAAAAATTTTGAACAACTAATATAACAACAAATATAAATTTATTTAGCATCTTTCTTTAACATATTGGAAGTAGCTAGACCTAGATACCCACAAAGCAGGAAGGAAAGCGGAATCTCTAACCCTCCTGGATGGGTGCCAGTGGCTTAATCCAAACTTTGCAATCAATTGTGGAGAAGGGAGGAGAAAGGGCAATGTGCTAGGTCAAAATGTTCTACTGCTGTAAACTTGTTTTAAAAAGACTTTCATTTCTGAAGCAGAATTAATCTTATTGTGTCTGTATTTCAGATTGGAAGTATATCCTTCCTATTTATTCTTTCTAGCTGTTGGAGGTGTTTACCATCCTGTAAGTAGTATTTTATTTTTATTTATTTTTATAGATGTATTTTTCTCTGCATCCTACTGCCCTTCCCCCAACTGAATAATAAAAAACAAAGGTAAATAGGTGAAAGCCCATTGTCATGTCCAAAATATGTGTCTCATTCTCTTTTTTTAAGTCAAGAGCTTCATCTTCAGTCCTCTGGATTCAAGGTTTCCACCATATTTGTTCAGAGTTTTAATGTCTTTCAAAGCCACATTATAATTTGTTGTCATTGTAAAAGTTATTTTCATTTTTACCCATTTCCCATTAACATTCAATCTTAGAGGTCTTTTCAGTTTCCTCTGAGATTGCCCATTGTTCTTGGTATAATAATATCCTATTACATAACTATCATGATTTGCTTAGCTATTCCCAATACATTCTTTGGAATACTCCCCCAAAATAGAGCTGCTATAAATATTTTTGTAGGTCTTTTTGTATATAGGTCTTTTTCCTCTTTCTTTGATCTCTTCGGAGTCAAGGTCTAATGGTAGCTAGTAGTATAATTGAAATAAAAGAACTCTCTTGGGGGACAGAGCTTTAAATTATTTTTCAGAATGGCTCTAGATATTCACAATTATCTGCAACTCCTCCAAAACTTGTCATTTTTCTTTTTTGTCACTTTTGCCAATCTAGGCACAAGATGCAACCTCAAGAGTTTCTTTAATTTGCTTTTCTTTATTAGTAATTTGGAGTGTTTTTATATGATATAGGACTTGGGAGGTATGGTTGCTCACTCCCCTGGAAAAGATCACAAACACCTTATATAACCTCATAGTTTTCAAAATCTGTAGTGGCTAAGTTCACCTTTTGACCCATCTTCTAGTGGGTCTCTCTGTACTAAAATCAATCTGAGGCCCAGCCTAACTCTCACTATACCTAGTCTTTCCAGATTATTTTTTTCTTAGCTTGAGTTTCTTGTGCTTTCTTTTCATTTCCAAACCTGCAGCCATAGATTTGGCAAACTCAAGGCCATTGCCATGTTATAATTAGGTGATGCAATTGGATTTTAGTGAAAGCATGAAGTCTTTTTTTTTAAGTGCAATGCTTTTTTCAATGAACTGAAATCTATTTCCTTTCTCTACCACTTCCCCCTCACATTGGAGAAGGGAAAAAAAAGACAAAGACAATTTCTTTAAGAAATATGCATAATTGGGGTAGCTGGGTGGCACAGCAGATAGAGCACTGGCCCTGGAGTCAAGAGTACCTGAGTTCAAATGCAGTCTCAGATATTTAATAATTGCCTAGCTGTGTGATCTTGGACAATCACTTAACCCCATAGCCTTAAATTTTAAAAAAAGTAAAAAAAAAAAAGAAATATGCATAGTCAAACAAAACAAATGACCATGTCCAAAGAATATGATTCATTCTGCACAGTTAGTTTTTCACCTTTCAGCAAGTAGGTAGCATACTTCCTTGATCCTTTGGAATAATAGCTGGTCATAGTTGCCTTGATCAGAGGCCAGTCTTTTGAAGTTGTTTTTACAATATTATTATTGTAATAATACTTGAACAATACAACATATATAATGTACACCAACAAACAAACACAGTAGTCTAGTGTTTGAATCACCCAAAACCCCAGATATGGGGATAAAAACTGACTTCAACCAAAACTTGGGAAAATTAGAAAGCAATATAACAAAACTAGATACATTTAGACAAACTTCTCACAGGGAATGCAAAAATAAGCACTATATGTATACATGACCTAGACCTAAAGAATGATTTCATAAATAAATTAAAGAAACCAGGGAAGATGAAGGCTTGGCACCTCATTCTTCAGGTGGAAACAAACTTAGATAACCCCCAGGGTTGTTTAAGCTCATGGCTGTGACTCCTAGTACACACAGACATACACACACACACCAAATGCTAAAAGATAAAACTTTGTAAAAACACTGCCAATTGTAGGGATTAAGCTTAATATTTTTCTAGGGGTTTTTTGATACTGAAATAAATTTACTTTTCTTTTTAGCGCTTAGTTTCTAGTTTGGGGCTTGCATGGATAATTGGACGTGTACTTTATGCTTATGGCTATTACACAGGAGGTGAGTATGTTTACGGGAGCATGCATCTTTATGAAGTTTGTTCCCTTATTGGATAACCTGTTCAACCTTCTTTCAATTCGGCATGGCTTTAATGGGGGAATAAGAATGGAGATGGGAGCTGGGAGGATAAATAAGATTGAGATTTAGATCAATAATCTAAAATATTTTCAAGTTCATCCTTGTTTATAGTGAGTTTTCCCAAAGCCCAGAGTCTTAACAAATAAACAAACAAAGAGGAATGGAAAAGCAGGAGAGCACAAGGGAAAAATTCTACTCCAAAGAAGCAAGGCCATGAACTCTGGCCATGTCTTATCAGGGACCTATAGTGTTGCTTCATGATATTGCTTCTATATAGTATGCTAAGTACTGATAACAGTTCTAGCCTTTAATTGTGGTTTTCTGTATTAGTCTCCTTGGTCAAGTGCCTGATAACCCTAAGACAATTTTATAGTATGTGGGCCAAGGGTAGAACTTGGAACTTCCTAGGTCATTTATTCATCTTACTTCTTTTATAGAACCAAGCAAGCGGAATCGAGGCCTGGTGGGTTCCATTGCTCTCCTAGGAATGATGGGGACAACTGTGTGCTCTGCTTTCCAACATCTTGGTTGGATGAACCGAGGCTTGGGCCAGGGGGCTAGGAGTTGTCATTGAAGAAGCAAAGGCTTAACCATCTCCTTCTTTTGGATGATATACCTTTAACATTTAAGTGTGCTTTTTTCTTTTTCTAAATACAATAAACCTATTTGGCATTAGCCTCATACCTATACCTCCAGAAATACCAGTTTGTTTTTTTTAAGTATGTGCCTTGAATAAACCAACTGCTTATACTAATGAAAAGTAAATACAGAGATGGCTAAGAACCTAAGTGAACCCTGAGAATGATTAGCTGCTTCTTAGAATTTAAAATTGCAAAAGACTATTCTTTCTGTCTTCTTAGTTGTAAGTACAAAAGATGAGATTATTGTTTTGACATCAGAAGAAATTATTGGAGCAGGAAATTGATCAAAAATCACCTGTCCATATTTCATAAATTTGGCTTCGATTGCCTTCTAAATGAGTGAGTGGTTTTTGTGGTCAGGTAACCCCTCCAAAATGGAGGAAAGAAATAGCTCATGAGTAGAATTTACATAACCAAAAGCATATCCTAAGTGTGATGCATTGCCTAGAGCGTTGGACCTGAAGCCAGGAAGACTCCTTTTTGAGTCTGACTTCAGACCTTACTAGCTATGTGATGTTTCCTCATCTGTAAATTGAACTGGAGAAGAAAATGGCACACTACCCCAGTATTTTTGCCAAGAAAACCCCAAATGAGGTCATGAATAGATAGACAAAACTAAACAACAATAAAATAATATTTTTAGAGTCAGAAGTAGTCTCAAGAGGTCAAAAAGGAAGGAAGGAAATAAGCTAAGCACTTTATATATAGTATATAATTTGATCTTCACAACAATCCTGATAGGGAGAAACTGTTATTATCCCTATTTTACAGTTGCTAAAACTGAAACAAATTGAGGGTAAGTGACTTGCCCAGGATCATACAACTTTTAAACACCTAAGTTTGGAGTTAAATTTAGGTCACCCCTAACTTCAGGTCTACTATAGCACTGATTCCTTATTTCTAAGACTGAAGTTATCTTTCAGCTAACCAGATGTCTCATAGCAGTTACAGCATCAAACCTGTTACAAGTTTTCCTTATTTATTTAAGGAAAGTTCCATCCCTGTTGGTTGTCAGACATGTTTGTTTTCTAAATCAGAGATTTAGATTCGCTAAGTAGAATAGCAGACATAGGCTTTTCAAACAGCCTTACGTGCTCAGGAGGAAAAATATTTTTGACTCCAAGGATTTGGAATGCTTCAAAAAAAATTTGTTAGGACAAAAATGAACATTATGAGTAAAGTCACAATTTTTTGAAAACAAGAATAAATCTGAGAAGTTTGGCAGCATAAAGCAAAAAATTATAAAAAGCAGTAAGTTGCATAGGCAAGTAAGAAAACAAAAGATGTGAAGGAACGTGAGTGTCCTGATGGCATTCTTTTGTCTTTGGCCCTCAATAAGTACTCTAAAATTCAATGTATTTAGCAACACCTTGTACCTCATAGAGGACTTTTCTCTGCAAGTTCCTTATTTGAAGGATATTCTTTAAGAATCATTGAGGCAAAAAAAAGTTTAAAACTATACTAGTTGGACAAGAACCAAGGGCCTACCCTAATCCCTTCTTACCCTGAATAGCAATTTAATCAGTCTTCCACTCCCTCAGTTGCAAAAAAATTCAACAATTAAGGCTTCCAAGGCACTGAATTGGAAAAATGGGAAAAGGAGGGACTGAGGAAATAAATCTGGGGAAAAACTGAAAAATTAAATATGGGATGGAGGGAAAATTCTAAAATAATACATTAAAAAAGAATAATTATGCAGAAACCTCAAAAAGAATATAGAATTCCTATAAGGATTCTGTGAGAGATTGGAGGACCCAATAAAGACATAAAGAGTAGATAAAGAGTGGGATAGATTGCCTAGACTGAATTTTATGAAACCAGCATAAAATACATCCAGAAAAAATGAATGAAACCATCTCAAAATGAAAGGTACAACAGCAAATTGAATCTCTAAAAGACAAACCAAAAGATTATGTGAGAGATCTAGTAGCAGAAACAATTGACTTAGAAGACAAGTCAAAAAGAGAGTCTAAGAATCAACACATTATCAAAAAGTTTGAGTACAGCACTTAAATCATAAAAGAAAATTTATCAGAAACTAAAAATTTCCCAGATGATCCAGAGGTCAAAGTGTAGCTTGGTAAGAATCCACCCCAAAGAAACTCTTAAAATAAAACTCTCAATATGTAACTGAAGAAGATATGGTAGTGCACCTAGAGAGTGATCAGTCATCAAAAATTCCAAGATCATCTGCTGCACCTGGGGCTAGCAGCAATTATCTTGACTTTTGTCTTGCCACTGGAGTTCAGTGACTCAGGAAGAGAAAGTGAGGCTGCCAACTTTGTACAGCTCTGTCTTAAATCCATTCCACACAAGTCAAAACAGCACCCTGTGGTTTTATTGGTCCTCTGAAAAAAAAAAAAACAGGACAAACAGCAATGATATGCCAAGATCCAGGATCCCCTGGGAGAGAGAGAGAAACAAAGAGAAACAAGGTATTCCAGAAGTCTTAATATGGTTTGAAGTTATTAAAACTCATACAAAAATGCCTACATATATATATGTATATGTGTAAACTGTACCATAAACATTGGAAGAACCAGATTCAAGTGAATAATCATTTGTGAACTATCTTATAGGTCCTTAGCACTGGGTTGAGGACTGGGGATACAAAGAGGGGGGGGGGGGACTTCCTGCTCTTAAGGAGCTCACACTCTAATGAAAGAGAATATATATGCAAACAACCATGTGCAAACAAGACATGTACAAGATAAATTGGAGATAATTACAGAGAGGCAGCACTAAGGAAATTAGGAAAGACTTCTTGTAGAAGGTGGAATTTTAAGGAAGCCAGGAAAGCCAGGAGTTGGAGATGAGAAGGGAGAGAATTCCAGGGATGGAAGGCAGCCAGAGAAAATGGACAGAGACAAAGACAGAGTATCCTGGGTAAAAAGAATGTCACTGCATCACAAACTACATGGAGGAGAGTAAGGTGTAAGAAGATTAGAATGATAGAAGAGGCCAGGTATTAAAGAGTTTTAAAGTCAAAATGGAGGATTTTATATTTGATTTTGGAGATAATAAGGAGCTATGGAAATAGAATGGAAGAACACAAAATAATAACTTAGTAGGTACAAAGCCCAGGGGTTAGAAATAGAAAAGGAGGACTTCAATACTATCCTCAAAGATCTCACAGTCTAATTGAGTGAAACAACACAGAACAGACGACTTCAATTTTCAAGTCATTTATCAGGCAAAGTAGAAGACCAAGATGGTAAGATCCCAAGAAGTGGAATGTACTGATAAGACAAATGGTCTACCACCACCAATGACTGCTAGAAATAGGTCAATCTGTCCCAGGGGAAACCTCTAAGAGAAGGGAGAGAGACGACTCAGCATGTAGCTAAGACAGAGGACCCAAAATCTGTTGGAAACTTGGCAAGGGGATAGAGTTGAGGAAAGGTAAGTTACCTCCCCACCCCCACTGATACATTGGGACAAAAGGGGAAGAAGGAAGTTGATTGATTCCCTACCATCGTGGCTATTGGTGCAACCAGAATTGTGCAGGCCTATATAACAACTACAAGAAAGGAAAGAAAATATTAGCATATGACATCAAAAACATAGAAAGTGACTTGTAATCAAGAATAACAATCTGTAGAATCATAATTCTATAGGGAAAATAAGGACTTTTAAGATATTAAACTAGTACTGAGAGGAAGGTCTACTGGACCAGAACCAGCCTCTAACCTAGGGTAACAGGTTGAGTCAAGACACAAATAGAAGCTTAATTAACTTCAGAGTAAAGAAAAATCTCCTATGAAGGAAGGCTTAACCATCCTAGAATCAGCGCTATGTGATGGGAACAAGAGTGCAGTACCTGTCAATGACAAGGATCAGGGACTATGAACATGTGATGGCCCTGGGAAATAAAGGGATCTAAATTTCTCAGTGAACACTTGGTGCTTGTCCAAGTAATACACTTTGCCAGAAGGTTTGATCATTCCAAAATTCAAAAGACTATTGTTATGCCAAGCTCAGGACACATCCTACTTGCTGGACCTTAGTTCTGGCGAACAGGGTATACTCAAAATATTTTGACATTTTCTCCTTTTGGTCAAAGGAAAGGGGTCTGAAAGAGCCCCAACCCTTAGAATCAATAAAGGAGAGGCAGTTACATACCACATGACAAAAGGGTAGGAAGGAAAAGGCCTAGGACAGTAGATTCAGTTCTCATCTGAAATTTGGGGTCATCTGTCTCATCTAGATGTCAATTGCTTCTGATTCAGGCCATGCAGGAGCAGGTGGGCTTACTTCAGATGATTCATGTTTTAAACAATACAATAAACTTTTTCCTCACAATTCCCTAATTGCATAATTACATTGGCAGGTACAGATCAAATTACTTAGAGGGCTCACAATGGACTAGTTCTTGAGAAGAGAGATTCACCAAAGTTACCAAGAAAACGAAAACATTTCTAACAATCTAATACAGTCACTTAAATTTGGTTCACTAGTTTTGAAGCTTGTCCATAAGAGACAGCTGTCCCAACATTCCAAATAAGAAACTGAAACTACCGTCCCAGCTTAGTTTAGTTTTGTTTTTCTCTGCCCTTCTGTTGTGTGCCAACCACCAATGCCCTGATGATTCAAACATGGACTGACATCTGAGTGAAGATATGTTTCAAGTCCCATCTCTGGGACTTTGTGTGACCCTATGAAAATCACAACTTCTCAGCAAGCAAGCCAATTCACATTTCTGTAAGTTGAATAATAGCTGTTGATAAGTATTAACAAATGGTGTTTCTTCATTTTGTAATGAAGTTACAGATCTAAGCAAGGACAAAGCCTTTCAGAATCCACAACTTCTAAATGTTCCTATTGAAAAAACTAGAGGGGCATCTAGGTGGCACAGTAGATATAGCAAAGGCCCAGGAGTCAGGAAAACATGAGTTCAAACCCAGTCTCAGACACTTGGTAATTGCCTAGCTGTGTAACCTTGGGCAAGTCACTTAACCTCATTGCCTTAAATAAATAAACTTTTTTTTTAAAAAACCTAGAACTTAAGAGATTTAATAAAGCAAACACAGAAAACATTAGAAGCATAAGGAAGCTTTTACAGATTGTCTTGTGGTGTTTAAGTCCTTAGATCTTAAGAGTGGAGAAGAGACTATCCCTAAGGATGGGAAAAGAGAGTGTGTGAGGTAAGCTATGAGCATTCAAAAAAAAAATATCTAGGGGAAGAAAAACTTTGAGGTATGTCATTACCCTCACTCTGGTCTAGTCTGGGAAAAGAAAGGTTTCTTTTTTAAACCTTAAAAAATTTAAAAGAATATAGTAGTAGTAGTAGTAGTAGTAGTAGTAGTAGTAGTAGTAGTAGTAGTAATAGTAAAACAAATGGAATACATGGAGAAGATGAGATTGAAAGAGAAAGTGAAGTAGAAAAGGTGATAATGCCTCAAACAAAAGAAAAGAAAGAAAGAAAAGAGGGAGGGGAGGAAGCAAGGAAGGAAGGAAAGAAGGATGGGAGGGAGGGAGGGAGGAAAGAAAGAGGAGGGAAGGGAGGAAAGAAAGAGGAGGGAAGGGAGGAAAGAAGAGAGGGAGGAAGAGAGGGAAAGAGGAAGGAAGGAGGTGTTGAGCACTTACTATGTCCCAGATATTATGCTAAGTAAAAATAAAGTCAGTTTCTTGCTTCAAGGAGCTTACATTTTAATGGGGGGGGGCAGGGAACAATACACAAAAGAAAACTGAAAAGTGGTTGAATAAAGCTCATTCTGGATCCTTCACAAAATTGAGACTTAGAAAGAATTCATGAATAGGAGAAGAGGACATGTCCTTTCCATGGGATGATCCAGTTGCTTGAGTGGTTGGAATCCCAAGCACTGAAGAAGTTCCAGGGTAATATTAAGAAAATCAAACTAATGAGGATTGAATGAATATTGTTTTTACTCTCATAAGGATGGCATGTGAAAATTTAATTCCACATGCTTTCTCTTCTAATTACCTTTATCCAGAATTACTGTGGTGCTGAAACTTAAGAATAACTAAGGTCAAGGGAAAAGATTCAAGATTGCAGAATTACAGGAAACATTTTCACCTTAGTTTCCCCCACATACACCCCTGAATACTTCCACAATAACTAGAAAATGCTCCAGTTTGAATTTCAACCAGGAAAGCCAAGAAATTTCAGGGTAGCTTAGGAAGAGAGAAAGAGGGATCTGCTCACATTGGGGCAGAGGCAGGGCAGGATTCCACAGCAGCACTAGCAAAGGGGATGGGGGAACATTCTTGCATCAAGAAATTGAAAGGGAGCAGAGACTGAACACCAGACTGCCAGCACTAGGGAAGAATAAGAACCCAAGGGATTGTGAACTACTTCTGAGAGCAAGAACAGTTCCCATCTGGCCGCTCTCTAACCTATTACCCAATTCTGGGTGGTAGGCCTAAGGTAAGGAGGAGTAGTGGCTAATGAAGAGGGCCCTGGCTGTATACTCAGTACAGAAGAAATTCCAGAGACTCACAAGTGTGGCTCTGAGCCCAGGAACAGAGAATAACTCAGGTTTAATCTTTGCCCTAACACACAAGCCTGCAGCCAAATAACCTGGGCAGGATATCAACATCAAAGAAGTCAACAGCTCAGTATGAACATTCAGAACCTATCAGTATGTTTACAGTGACTGAATCCCAATGGGAGTTTACTAAAACTTAACCAAACAGAAGTCAACAGACTCAATTTTCAGAACTCAGACCAGGTGAGCAATGAACAGATCTTTCTCTGGAACATTCCAATTTAGAGGCATTGAAAACTTTCCAGGTCCCCAACTGAGCTGTGAAAGGAGCATATAGACAAAAAGACAAGCTCAGGCCAGACACACACACACACAGAGAGAGAGAGAAAGAGAGAGAGAGAGAGAGAGAGAGAGAGAGAGAGAGAGAGAGAGAGAGAGAGTGCAACACTAACATAAAGTCCAAAGTAGGCTGGAAGAATGAACAAACAAAAAAAAAAAAAAGAGAGAGAAACCATCCATAAAGAGCTACTATGATAACAGAGAAGTTCTAAGCCTTTAATACAGAAAAAGTTAATGACTTCAAAATTATCTACAAGTAAAGTAAAGCCTCAAAATACACAAGCAAATTGGACATAAGTTCAACATGAATTCCTAGAAAAGCTAAAAAAAAGTTAAAGGAGTAAAAAACATTATTTTTAAACACCAAATAAGAACTATAGAAGGATGATATGAAAAGAGTTTGGTAAAGATATAAATTCTTACTGAAGAAAACAACTCTTTGAAAATTAAAATAGGCCAAGTGGATCCTAATAACTCCATAAGACATCAAGAAATAGCAACAACAACAATAATGCTTGTCCTTCATTTTCAAAGAAGACTATGACATTGTGGAGGTGATGCCATGACAAGTTCGTGAATTGGATTTGAGTGAGGGGGATGCTGTGCTGAGTCACCAGTCTCATTTTCTCCTTCAGAGTCATCTGGATCTAGTCATCAGCTATGAATCAGGATGACTGGAGATGGCCCTGGATGCCTGGCAGTCAGGGGTTAAGTGACTTGCTCAAGGTCACACAGCTAGTAAGTGGCAAGTTGTCTGAGGTTGGATTCAAACTCCTGTCTCCCTGATTCCAAGAGAAAATATGAAACCTCATAAGAAAAGCAACTGATCTAGAAAATAGATTGAAGAAAAATAATTTAAAAATCATTGGAGAACCTTAAAACCATGAACAGCAAAAAAAAAAGTCTCCACATAATATTTTAAGAAATTTTGAAGGAAAACTATCTGTCTTAGAACCAGATAGCAAAATAAAAATTGAAATAGCTCAATGATGACTTCTGGAAAGAAACCCCAAAATGGAAATTGCCTGTCAAAATTTAGAGCTCCTAGGTCAAGCAAAACATTTTGCTTCTAGTCAGAAAGCTCTTGTCCATTAAAAAAAAAATCTTGCAAGATTTGATTAACTATTTGTCAAAATTGAGTGAACTACACACAAAATTCCCCTTATCTACAGTTTATTAACCTTGTTATAAGTGAAAGTTATGCAAGTCTAGACTGATCAGTGTTTTTAACCAATCCTATAGCTTTGTCCTTGCAGAGATAGGTAGGAACAAAGAAGCAGTCCATCACTTGGAATCTTCATACCAGCCAGAACTCATCTGTCATCTTTGAAGGGGAATTTTTTTGGACAGACCCAGATACTTATACTATTTTTGCATTGATTGACCTATTCTTGACAAAAACCATGGTGTTTTTTTCTTATTATATTTTCCTTTTCTAGATGTTCTCATTAACAAGATAGTCAGTCATTTGCCCAGTAATCAAAACTAACCTCACAGGTCTGTAGAATACATTTTCCTTTTTAGAAATTCAAGACATTTGTCCTTCTCTAGTTAAGAGATTCCTCTCCTGTTCTCTATAATTTTTCATGAATCACCTAACATGGATGTCATCTAACTTTATAAAGGAAAGAGTAGCATGTGATCCATTTTCCTTCATTTTAATCTGCTTTAATAGATTGTTTTTAAATCAACAATGTATTTCTGTTTGTGATAACAAAACTTGCTATTGGTCTGTCATATAAGATAACTTAAGAATGGAAATCAACAGACTTCCATGAAAACTCAAAAAGGAAGAAAAAGTCCTTGATAAAGTTAATATTAATAATTCAATTGAATCCTACTGCACAATTATATGAAGTAGAATTGCTGTACTCTATCCACTTTGTTAAGCTGGCTACCCTTGACAATATAAGGAAAAGACATTTCATAAAAATTATCACCAAGCTGAAACATCACCATATTGATGTCACTCTTAATTTCCCATCCAGCTGCACTCCCTTGAATTTCTCCATCATGATTCCCAGGAACCTTATCATCACTTAACAGAGTGCCCAATACATAATAGTTTACTGCCTGATTAAGCCCTACTGGGGAAACAAGCAATTTGAGATATACTAAATATAGTTAATTAACAGCACCAACATTCCCTGGAAATGGAAGACCTTATTTCCCCACAAATCATGAAGAGTTGGCATTGAAGGTTCTAATAGAAATTCATGGGGAATTTGACTTCTCTTAGTCAATCTCTAGAAAGCCATCAGTGTCCATTTTTAATAGGAAATAGAACTGAACAAAAAAGTATCTTTCAATTCTTTCCTTCTAATCAACAAATTTTCCAAAGGATGAGTAGGACTGAGTCCATTGTAGTACTCAGTTATACTAACAGCCCGCAGTGTCTATCTTGCTATTTTTCCAGTTTGGAAAAATTCTGAGAGAATTCTGTCTCAGCTCTTCAGAATGAAAACTGCATTATTTATCCCTCATAAATAATCTTCAACATGAATTATCATTTGGTAACTTTACCTGCCAAATCCTATACAATCTGATAATAGGTCTTACTGATGTTAACAAGCAGACTAGTCGATAATCCTAATTGCTTAATAGACCCCATTTAACCATTGCCTTTAGAAGTATTAACAATATTGATAAAGATCCAGTCATGATAAAAATGATCCCATGCCTTTTTGTATGCTATTATCACTATTTGGAGGGAGCAAGGAGACAGAATATAGGCTCCTCTTCTCTTCTGCTTATATTTGCTCTTTTGTTTTGGTGATTGATATTCTTTCCTATTAACATTTTTGATGGACAATTGACCCAGATTGGTATCTGAGTAAAGTACAGCCTCCTCGACAGGCAGTTTGACTCCCTGGAAAGTTAGTGATGAAGTAGTAACTGGAATTAAATTTTAACTTATTAACTCTCCTTGACCAAGTTTTAAGATGAAACCTCTACTAAACAATATACTAACCACTTTTGTTTCAGGAAGAATATGCTTTAAACAAGATTAGCACTATTTAGCTATGGGGCTTTCAGAAAGAACCATGATTCACAAGACAAGTGATTCTCTAAGTTCCTTACAGAATTTTGTGACCTATTCAAATTATGTTGATTCTGAAAGTATATGAGCCACCAAGTTTAAGGACATGGAGCTGAGACCAGAAAGGTCTACTGATGTGTCAATCTGGTGAGGGGAAAAGGGTCCAATAGACCAGAATATTATAATATATATATATATATATATATATATATATATATACAAAATACAAATAATATTATACCAATATGACATATTAAAATTGGGTTTGAGATAAGGGGTCTGAGTATTAAAAGTAAAACCAGGATTAAAGTGAGAGAACTAATATTGATGCTGCATCATTTTCCTTTTGATCCTATTTATAATTAATTTATTTTGTCCTGTATTTGCTTTGTCTCCAAACCTGGATCAGAGATTCAACTGGCCTGTAAGTTTAAAACCCAGCTCTCCTACTAAATATTGATCTATTCTTACTTCAAGGAATTTAGCTGATCTTGGGGTGGGGTATATATGTACACAAAGGAAACTGGGCCTAATATCTTTACATTACCAAACTTTGAAAGATGTCTAGTTTGCCATCCAAAAGTCTGGGCTACTATCTCATATCTGGACTCAGGTAATGAATCTGTCTTAGTCTTATAAGAGAAAAGGAAGAAGGGGAAAGTTAATATTAGTTCCTATTACCAAGCTTCCAAGCAATTGTGTTGTTCTTTGTGCCTGCGTACAGTGAGCTTGTGCAATGGGAGAAAGGGAAGAAGAGGTAGAATGGGGAAAATTATCTCACATAAAAGTCAAGAAAAAGCTTTTACAATGGAGAAGAGGTGGGAAATGAGAAGGAGTAAACATTATTCTCATTGGCTCTATAATTATGCTGTCCCCAGTCCCATGATGTCATCTACCTTGTTCTTTGTTCTATACTCCACAAAATCTATAAAAGGGGAACTGCCCTTTTGCTTGGAGTCTTTTGCATAATTGGAGGCAATCCAGTGATCCATTCTTTGACTGGCAGTATGCCTCTGCTAATACATGTTATCTTGCATAATACATATTATCTTGTCTCAGTTTACCCTTTTTCTCCAGTTACTATTGCTAACTGTATTTTCCTCTTATTCCCCCCTCCCTTTATTTATTCTACTCTCTCTTTTCACCTTGTCTATCTTCAAGTGTTTTGCTTCTGCCTACCTCCTATTTTGATCTGCTCTCCCTTCTATCACCTCTACTTCTCTTGTCCCCTTCCCCTCCTATAGACTAAGATATATTTCTATACCCAATAGAGTGTGTATGCTTATTCCCTCTTTAAGCCAATCTGATGAGAATAAGGTTCACTTATTCCCTATCACTTACCCCCTTCCCTTGCACTGTAAAAGCTTTTTCTTGCCTCTTTTATGTGAGATAATTTCCCCCATTCTATCTCTCCTTTTCCCTTTCTCCCATTGCATTCCTCCACACCTTAATTTTTTTAGATACTATATCCCTTTATATTCAACTCCCATCTATCATCTGTCTATATATGTTTCTAACTGCCCTAACAATAAGAAAGTTCTTATGAGTTATAAGTATCTCCTTCCCATGTAGGAATATAAACAATTTAACCTTATTAAGTCCCTTATTATTTCCCTTTCCTGTTTACCTTTATGTGTTTCTCTTGAGTCTTCTATTTGAAAGTCAAATTTTCTATTCAGCTCTGGTCTTTCAGACTAGAAGTTCATTGAATGTATATCCCCCCCTCCCACCCAAGGATTATATTCAGTTTCACTGAGTAAATGATTCTTGGTTATAATTATAGCTTCTTTGTCCTCTGGAAAATCATATTCTAAGCTCTCTAATAACTCAATATAGAAGTTAATAAATACTATGCAATCCTGACTATGGTTTCATAATATATGAATTGTTTCTTTTGGCTATTTGCACTATTGTCTCTTTGACCTGGGAATCTAGAAATTGGCTATAATATTCCTGAGAATAATTCATTTGGGGTTCTCTTTTAGGAGGTGATAGGTGAATCCTTTCAATTTCTATTTTACTATATAGTTCTAGAATAACAGGGCAGTCTTCCTTGATAATTTCTTGCTAGAAGACTATTTTTCATGGCTTTCTGATAGTCCAGTAACTTTTAAATTATCTCCTTGATCTATTTTCCAGAGCTGTTGTTTTTCTGGTGAGATATTTCACATTGTCTTCTATTTTTCATTCTTTTGATTTTGTTTTTTTTCCCTTGATTTCTCACAAAGTCATTAGCTTCCATTTGCTCAGTTCTAATTTTTAAGGAATTATTTTCTTCAGGGAAATTTTGTACCTCTTTTATCATTACCATTAGCACTTTTTATGTCATCTTTATCAACTGTTGACTTATTTTTCATGTTTTCCTTACATCATTCTAATTTCTCTTCCCAATTTTTCTCTACCTCTCTTACTTGATTTTTTAAAATCCATTTTGAGCTTTTCCATGGCCTAAGAACAATTTATATTTTTTCTTAGAGGCTTTGTATGTAGGCACTTTGACTTTGTTATTTTCTTTTGAGTGTGTGTTCTGATCTTCCTTGTCACCATAGTAATTTTTCTGGTCAGAATGTTTTTCTGTAGTCTCCTCATTCTCCTATTCTAGTTCTTGACTTCTAACTCTTCATTAAAGTAGAGTTCTGCTTCCAGGGTAGAGGGAGCATTGTCTCAAGTTTCTGGAGTTTTATGTAGCTATTTTCAGAAATACTTCTAGGGACAGAAATACTTCTAGTATGTTTTCAGTTCTTCCAAAGTGGTATGATTTTAGTTGTTAAATCCTTTATCATCTGTTGGTTGAAAACTTCAGGAGCAGATACTGTCACTGCTCATTCAGTGGCTTCCAAGACCTGCTCCTGGTTTTCTGGGTCTCATCTGTGCTGGCATGGCTTATACTGGACTATGCTCCACTCTCACCCAGAAGAGAGGCAGACCTTTACTACTGACCTTCTAAATTGCCTTTGGCTGGAAAATTATTTTACTCTACCTTTTTGTTAGTACTATTGTTCCAGGAATCATTTTATAGTATTATTTAAAGGTGATCAGAGGATTTGGGGAGAGCACTTAGGCAAATCACTGCCCTTTTTCTGTCATTTTGGCTCTGCCACATCCCCTAACCATTAAATTTAAATGACAGAACCCAGGTCTCCTTAATCTTTTTCAAATACACTGTATTACTACACCTTATGTAAAGATCAGTCATGTGCTATCTAGGAGGTCACACTGATAAGCATTGGCTGAAGTAAAATGTGTCCTTCATGTTTTCAAGGGTTAGCCTTGAAATGCATGATGAAAAGAAATCCTATTCTGAATACTGAAGACCAGAGAAAACTTCATTAAGCAATTTATGTATTTTTCCTCACCACTCAGAAACATTATCTAAATTCTATCCAGGTTTTTTACTGCTTAATAAGTCATACAATTGTAACTTCAAAGGTTTTCAGCACCTTAAGGAAATCTACAGGGAGATAAGCTGCCAAACTCTCCCTGATTTTCCCTACAACCTACTGACCACTCTTCTTTTCAACTTCCTTTGACATACGGTCTTCTTGATTCAAATGTATATTTCTTGAGGGCTAGGACTATCTTTCTATTTGCATTTATTCTCAGTCCTTAGCATAGTATCTGAAACAGTAGGAGCTTAGTAAATAAATGGTTGTTGATTTGACTTTTGAGATCCACAGGACAACTCTTACCAAAATTAGTAAAAATTCAATTTCACTAAACCATTTTCCTCATTTTATATCACTGAAAGGACAAGTTCACTGGGCTAACATTATAGCTTATTCATCATATCCCTGTGGAGGAAGGGAAAGGAGATTAAAGGAGCAAGGGGTGGGGACAGAAGGCAAGGAGGAGGGCAGAATATAATCATAATTAAAAGAGCTCAAAATCTATATACACTCAAAAGTTTCAAGGGTTATTTGATCAGATGCAAAAACTTGGGTAAGAAAAATGTTTTAGAATTTCAATGTTGTATAATGTCTTTACAATTTTATTCACATGAGGTATATGGGACTTTAAAATGTTCTGTCCACAAAAATCATTAGCAGCTTATAAAACTACATTTGTAAAGTAGTTGCCTTTAACCTTCTAAAGTTACATTAACCTTCTAAAGTAAAACTAGAGTCATTTACTTATGCAGTCCAGTTCATATTTTCAAAAAAGGAGTCTTCCTTTATTATTTACATCCTATAAACACAGAGAGACACACACCCTGAGGTCTAAACCAAATCAGAAGTCTGAGTTCTTTGTCTCAACTACAAATTGAATCTCTAGTCTAAAGCCCAAAATCTTCAGATGAATTTTTCACCTTATCCATCATCTGGTATAATGTCAAGGTAAGGCTAGTCATGGAAACATGCCTACTACTAGTGAGGGACTAATCAAAGTTCATACAGAGTCTGTAATTGTTCCTAGTTTTAAAGGAAAGAAAATCGCTTTCATCTTAGAAGCTTCTTATTTGAGTTCTAGATCTCAACAGAACAAACTCACCCATGGCCTCTTGTATTTTAATTTAATTTCCTGCCCTGTTTAAGAGTGAATTTCAGAGTTGGGCTGAGAACCATGGCATTGGAATTGCCACAATATCTCCATATGGGTCAGCTGTAAACCACTTTACCCACAGCTGTAAACCACTTTTTCCAAAAAAACACCCACACCTTGTAGAAATACTGTCAGTCTATCCAAGGAAATAATTAGCTTTCTCTACTACCTCAGATTTTGCATCAAAGCGTAAAATGGACATAAATGACCCAAAGATCACTTCTTTCACTCATGTAAATATATACATGCCCTGAAACTTGCTATAAGCATTTTAACAAAAAAAATTTTAATTACCCAATTCATAAACATTTAGTAAGTGCCCAAATATGCTAGGTTCTGGTAATACAAAGACGAAAATGAAAAGTCCCCACTTTCAAAAAATTTATGTTCTGTCAGAGAAGACAACACATTTCCCCAATAAGATCCCAACAGTACTACTATCTTTATATTTACATACAATGAAATATAATGTCATTGAGAAGATTGCAGCCATCTGACTAGAATGTTTCTCAACTGTCCTCCTCCACTCCACAAGATTGCTCTGAATCATCAATTTTGCTGAGACAAATCCTTTTACCTTATAATAGTTAATTGCTCAAACAGTGCTCTTGATCCCATCCTCTCCTATTTCATCTCTTCTAGGATTCCAAAGTACAAGATGGAGGAGGCATGACTGGATAGCAATTTATCTGAAAAATATCTTGAGATTTTAATGAAATAAATACAAGATAGACAGTCATAGTCGAGTGTGAGCATTAATTTTTATAACCAAACCATCTGTTTTCAAAGAGCTTATAGGAGCACATGTCTAAGTGTTGTTTTCCTTTCCTTTGGCCTCTATGTAATATCCTTCCATCCTGACAAGGATCAAATTTCACCTCCACCTCATAAACTATTTTCTCATCATTGAAACCTTGCTTCTATTTTCTTTAGAAATTCTTCATCCTCTATGATAATGTTGAAAGACATTCTGCTAGTCTCATCATGTTCTTCTCCAGGCCCTTTGGGACATAGATAACAATCATTCGGCTATGGTAGAAAAATAAAAAAAAAAAAAACTTCACATTTCTCCTACTAGCCATAATATTTGAGATTTTCAGCCTTGTTTCATGAAACTACTTTTGAGGGTTTTCACCTCAACCCTAAGTACCTAGTTAAAATGTTTTACAGGTAATTACAATTTTTAAAAAGCTAAAACTTTTTAAAGCTAATTTGTCTAATCTACTAATCCACTCCATCAAATTATTTAAGCCTCCATTTCTTCCACTTATACTCTCTTACCTTGCCTTGGCTTGCCTTCTGCCTGCCCCATATCCTTCCTAAATCTACTTCGTTGGTAATGTCAATTGGTAATTCTACTTTCCTTTAGAATCTAAACTAGTATATAGACCTCAAGATTACAAATTCATTTCTTCCAATTTTTGCCAAATTTCTAGTTCATAAATTCAATCCCTGACCTCTTTCAATAGTTCAAACCACTCCAAATCACCTGCTTGATTTCCTTCTCCTTGTTCAAATCAAATTCTCTCTCCTCCCTTTCCCTTTCCTTCTACAACCTTCTTCCCCAGATGCTGGAAGTATTCCCACTGTCATCAGCTTAGCCCTTTTTATCACATAGCCTAGACTTTTTAACATCCACCTTCCTCTGCTTCCTTCCCTCCCAACCTCTTTCCTACAATTGTCAGATATATCTTCTAATTATGTGTTAACACCAAATTAGTCTAATCTAGTGATTCAGGTTTGGTATTTGAATGCCATAAGGTACCTGTGGATCATAAAATGAAATAAAAGCAATTTTACTTGTGAAAATTGGTTTAAAAATGATATTGTTCAAAATTTTTAAAAGATACAAATTCAGATATAACAGTTATATAGCAGCTGGCCACATACAGATCAAAAAGTCCTCAAAGGGTGCTAGGAATTCCACTAAAATTTCTCTGATATCAACTCCCCATAGACCTGACTGTTAATGCCTCAGACAACAAGGAAGTCAAATAGCCTTCCTAGCCCCTTACAGGAACCACCCAGTCTATATAGAATCAAGGTAATGACTACCACACTCCAAGATGACTCAGGTCACTTTTCTAGTTTGCTCAAAAATGTTCAATGGTTGTGTATTGCCTACTGAGTAAAATTCAAATTCCTTTTCAAGATGCTTAACAATTTATATTTACAATATGTCATATTTCTACTACAGTTTGGAGTTTCCTTTTATAGTTTTTTTCAAAGCTTTCATTTCAAAAAAAATGATGACAATTTATAATTTTAGGACTGGAGTTCAATGGAGAAATTAGAGTCAGATATGGAAATGTTACAAGTCATCTATGTTGGTAAAATAATCGAATCAATCAATCAGTGAGCATTTCTTCAATGTCAACTAGAATGTGCCAGACAAAACCAAAAATAAATAAATCCCTGACCTGAAGATACAAATATCATAGAAGGGGGTGAAGCACCAAAAGAAGGAATGTAGACAGAGAAGAGGAGAGGACAGAGCCTAGGTAGAGGATAAATACATTTAGAGATATGAGAGATAAATAATGATGTAGCAAAGATAATGTGACAGAGAAAAATGATACACACACATATATATACATATATTTGTCCAGCAGACTCACTCAGAAACACAAGATGCCCTGTGAGGAACAGGTCCAGCTAAATAGCACAATATCCTATACACTATAGGCCCACTCCTAGTGGGGAACAAAATAAGCACATAATAAGAAGTGGAAAGAAATCAAAGTCCTCATCATTGCTCCAGAAACTCATCTTCCTACAAGATCAGACCAACTCTGAAATACCCACCTCAGAGGTACCAAGGGTAGGAGGTGGTGGAGAGTTCCTCCAAAGTCTTCTGTTTATACAAGGGGTCCAGTCATCCCATCATTTCCTATTTCGTTGCAGGACCTCATCATGCCCCTGTGCCAGATAACCTTCTTCCCTCTGCCCCCTGTTTTTCAGCTTTTTTATGTATTATCTTCCCAGTTCAGCTGCAAGCTGTTTGTATCCTCAACAGCAGTCTTAGAACATAGTAGGCACTTAATAAATGTTTACTGACTATCTGACTGATCTTACATTGCTGGAGTTAGGTGATCATTGTATCCAAGTTTGTGGTCAATCTTCTGATGGTTGCTAAGTATATTTATGAGAGAATAGATACTGAGTCTCTAGAAGAAGATGTTTTATAACTATTATTCTTATTATGTCATCTAATAAATGCCATTTGACTTAATCAGACCTACTGGCTGATTGTTAATGGGAAGCAGATTGGTACTGATAGAAAGCTATTACATTAAAAAGTAAAGATCCATCTTTAATGCCATTTCTTGAAAGAGTGTCTAATGAAATGACCTATAGGGTTTGTTCTCTTTCCTGTGACAATTAGCCTTGAATAAAAGCTTAGATGGCATGCTTATCAAGCCCACATAGAACTCAAAACTGGGAAGGAAATTTAAAACAATGGAAAACAGAATTAGGATCCAAAAATATTTGGTTAAATCTAAAAATATGGAATTTCAAGGTATGCTGTCATGCACCTATAGTTCCTGCTGTGAGGAGCTAAGATTGGTAGATCAAATGAGTTGCAAGAAGGTTAAAACCAATCAGTCACCAATAAGGTGAGTGCTATAGAGTAAGGGATTACCAAGTTTGACTAAGAAGGCCCATGCCAGAAACAGAGCATGCCAAAGCTTCCAGGTCAATCATTATTGGGAGTAGGCCCATGAGTGTATGCTATACTTCCAACCTGGGCAACATAGGGAGATTCAGCATCCCCCCTCCCAAAAAAAAAGAAAAAGAAAGGAAAGAAGGAAGAATAAGGAGGGAAAGAAGGGAGGAAAGAAAGAAGGGAAGGAAGGAAGGAAGGAAGGAAGGAAGGAAGGAAGGAAGGAAGGAAGGAAGGAAGGAAGGAAGGGAGGAAGGAAAGGAAGGAAGGAAGGAAGGAAGGAAGGAAGGAAGGAAGGAAGGAAGGAAGGAAGGAAGGAAGGGAGGAAGGGAGGGAGGGAAGGAGGGAGGAAATAAGGAAAAAAGGGGAGGGAGAAAAAAGAAGAAAGGGAGAAAGAAGAAGGATGCAAAAAAATGATCATTCATTTTGAAATATTTAAACATATCTTAAGAGGAACTTCATAGAGGATCTATCTAGGATCAAAACACCAGAGTTTGAACTGATAATGAAGATACATACATATATATACAATATATATACATACAAACATATAGACATACATATATTTTATATGTATAGTTTATGTAAGCATGTATGTATAACACTTTCTCAGTTGCAACAGATTCAGGTATTCTACAAGAAGGCATATGCCAGCCCCAGCCCCAACTAGTTCGCAAAAATTCTCAATGTGAACATTTATACTGAAATTGGAAACAAACACTACAAATCAGTTCTAAATTTTCTGTTTTAATGGTTGTCTAAACTTAAGAAAGTAATGGAAAAATTGTAATACTGCAGATTAAACTCAAAAGTATTTCCTATGTAAATTTTTTGGAGATTCTATTGTCAAATATTTACCAGCATACTGCTAAATAAGACCAGAAAAAGGAAGGCAGGACATTGAAGGAAAGAAAACCCCAAACCAGGATTGAAAAAATAAATAATCTATACAGTTGTGGAATGTTAAACAAAGGTGAAGTTAACAAAGGACTAGAAAATTACATAAATTATAAAATCCTTCCTTTATAGTTCAATATGATCTATCGATATAGTCATATGACATACCTCTATCCCCACCCAATCTGCCACCTTATTATAACAATTCAAAATTATGGCCAAAACCCAAAAGTATGTCATCATAAAAGACCACAGAACAATTCAAGCAATTCAAATTTCTAAAGGAGACTAACGCTTTAGAACAAATTAATAACCCTTCATCAGCTTGGCAGCCTCCATCCAGAAAGATTGCCAATGTTTTGCTTTCACATTCATTAAAGGTAGTTTTACATCCTGGACAGCCAGGTCTACTTCCTTTTCTCTAGAATTGAGGAAACTAGCTACCACATGTTCTAAAATAAGTCTTAAAGGAACACATATTTCTGCTATCAGAGGAACATGTGTCTAGGTCTTTTAGGGGTGCTCCTCCCTTAGGTATTGCTTGCAGAATTCTCTTCAACAGACTGATCCTTCCCTTGGAATATGTTCACCTACTTGAGAGCCATTGTGACTTCAGAAAGGGTCAAGGGACAGTCAATAAGGTATTTGCTACCCAACAATTCCAGGAAAAATGCCAGGAGAAAAACAGAGATCTGTATACAGTATTTGTAGCTCTGACCAAGGTCTTTGATTCCATCATTCATGAGGGCTTTGGGAAAATTATGTCAAAATTTTGACTTCCCAGAGAAATTCATCAATATTGTAGGTCACTTTTATGATGGCATGCTTACTTGGGTACTGGATAGTGGACAATGCTCTTGTGATTTCATAGTCACTGATGAATTGACACAAGACTGTATCCTTACTCCTTTGCTTTTGAGCATGATGTTTTTCATCCATCTTATCAAATGCCTTCATGACCTCAAGGTCAGCTTCAATATTGATGGTTACTTCTTCAACTTGAAAACGGTACATGCCAGGACCAAAATGGAGAGTGTGTTGGTGTTTTCTGTTTGCGGATGATTGTATACTAAATGCAACTTCTAAAGTTGAGATACAAAGTATGGATCGATTCTTTGCTGCTTGTGCTAATTTTGCCATAACATTGCCAAGTAAATATGGTTGACCCTTCAGCCAGCACCACACCATCCATAGGTGGAACCATTGCTTACAGCAAATAAACATGTTTTGAAAACTGTTCACTTACCTTGGCAGTGTACTTTCCAGGGAGGTACACATTGATAATAAGGTTGACACATGAAATGCTGAGAAACTAGCTCTGTGTTTAAGAGACTTTAAGGGAAAGGTAGGAGAAGAGGTATTAGAATGACTACCAAACTGAAGGTCTACAGCACTGTTGTGCTAACTTCATTGTTACATGCCTATGAAACCTGGCCAGTCTATCAGGGCCATGTCAGGAAACTGAATCACTTCCATTTAAATTGTCTTAGGAAGATTATGAAGACCACTTGGCAGGAGAAGATACCAGACACTGAGGTCCTTTCTCAAGTTAAACTACTCCTGTATTCAAATGTTATTATAGAGAGTGCAGCTTTGATGGACTGGCCATGTTGTCTGAAGGTGAAGCATACACTTGCCAAAAATACTATTTTCTGGATAGCTCACACAGGGCAAGACTCACAGCAGGGTCAGAAAAAGTGATACAATGACCCTCTCAAGATCTCTCTTAAGAACTTTGGAACTGATTGTTCAGTATGGGAGACATTGGCATAGGACCACCCAGTATGGTGTGCCCTCATCAGAGAGGGTGCTATAGTCTCTGAGCAAGACAGAATGGAAATGGCTCAAAGTAAACATAAGTTGCACAAGTTTAGAGAACCCACCCCAGGTATTCAGATGAACTACTTGTGTCCCACTTGTGGTACAGCATTCCAAGCTCAGATTCATTTGATCAGCCATAGTCAGACACACTCTAAGTTATCTGTATCATGGTTATGTCATTTCAATCTTCTTTGATAACAAAGGACAAGAACCAAGCATCTCTTCTAGAACCATTTGACTTTATGAGAGGATCTCTGAATTTAAAAAAATATATATTAGTGACTTAAAATTCATTGAGAATTTTTGAAACTCTTCCCTGAGATTGCTGGAGCAAACTTTGGCTCTTTCAAAAGCACGATTTGGGGGGGGGGGTGGCTAGGTGGTGCAGTGGAGAAAGCACCAGCCCTGGAGTCAGGAGTACCTGGGTTCAAATCCGGTCTCAGACACTTACTAATTACCTAGCTATGTGGCCTTGGACAAGCCACTTAACCCCATTTGCCTTGCAAAAGCCTAAAAAAAAAGCATGATTTGAAACTGAATCTACAGTTATGAACCATAAGGCAGTTAGAAAGTACAATAGAGCAAGAGCCTTAGAGTCATTATGACTTGAGTTCAAATCCAACCCTAAACATTTAGCAGTTGTGTCATGGTGGGCAAGTCATTAACTTCTATCTGCCTCAGTTTCTTCAACTATAAAACAGGGATATCTCCCAGAATTATTTTGAAGATGAAATGAAAAAATATTTCTCAAGTACTTACCAGGGTATCTAGCACATAGTAGGTGCTTTATAAATATTAACTATTTTTAGAAAATATAATAATAGCTAAGAACATCCAAGAAGTTTTTTCCTATAAGAAATGGCACATGAACTGAGTTGTGAAGGAAGCTTCATATTCCAAGAGGAAAGCAAAGGTTTGGTAGGGAGAGATGGAGTGTTGAGTTTGAGGAACTACAGGAAGGCTAGTTAGGCTGATAGGAAGAGACTAATATGCAACAAGCCTGGAAAGATGGTCTGAAGTCTAATTAATGAAGGGGTGCCTTAAGTACTAAGTTAAGAAACTTGTTGTTTCTGATAGAGGTAAAAGGAAAAACTAAAAGAAGCTAGGTGGCCCAGTAGATAGAGCACTGGACCTGAGGTCAGGACCGTAGTTCAAATTTAGCCTCAGAAAATTACTACTTATGTGACCCTGGGCACCTCACTTTGCCCTGATTCCCTCAGTTTCCTTATCTATAAAATGAGCTGGAGAAGGAAATGGTAAACCACTACAATATCTTTGCCAACAAAACCCCAAATGGGTTCTCAAAGAGTTGATTACAACTGAAAGAAGTGAAAAACAACAAATAGGAGGTAATACTAGATAGAAATGTCATTAAGTACAAACTTAGAAGAGAAGATGAAAGAGAGAGAGAGAGAGAGAGAGAGAGAGAGAGAGAGAGAGGCAGTTAGGTGGCGCAGTGGATAGAGCACCAACCCTGGAGTCAGGGGCTCCTGAATTCAAATCCGGCCTCAAACACTTAATAATTACCTAGCTGTGTGACCTTGGGCATGTCACTTAACCCATTGCCTTAAAAAAATAAAATAAAAAGAAAGTGAGAGAGACAAAACATGAATGAAGAACAGCTGGATCAGATCTTTTCCACTGGAGCAGAGAGAATTTCAAATAGATCCTTCTGGATCTGAGTGAGCAGTGGAGAGGTGACTAAGTTTTTGCCTACTAGAGGGGATGGATAAATAGGAGCAAGTAAGACTTCATTTGTGGCATTGAGACAAGGAAAAGAATTCTAGTCCCAAGGCATTAAGTGCTTACTCTTTGCCAGACCCTGTGCCAGAGAAATCCTTTGAGAGTTTGGTATAGCACTGCACAAATAATTTAGATAGAAGTATCATCTTATTAGATTTGTTTGGTCTCCCCATGAGCAGTTAACATTTTACTAGTTATTTAAATCTGTACTTCTACAAGGAGGCACTTGTAGCTGTATTCATACTGTTCCTACTTACATTTGGGTCAATAGATTCTCAAGTATTTCATACATCTCTAGCTATTTTAAATGAAATTTCTCTATCTCTTTCTGATGGGTTTTGTTGGTAATATGTAGAAATATTCATGGTCAATGTGGTTCAATTTTAAAACCTGAAATTTTGCTTAATTTATTATCTCAGCTTATATTTTAGTTGACTCCTTTGGATTATTTAAATAGACTAACATATCTGTACCCCCCACCTCCAAAAAAAAGTTTGATTTTATAGTTTATGGGGAAAAAGCAATTCATATGGTCAGAGTCTGTCTGCCCTGACTGTCATTCAGACATTTTAGATGCCTTCAGTCACTAGGAACCAATCAGAGTGCTCCCTTTATCCTCTTAGCAAGGAGGTAGGGAACAAGTGCATCTCCATTGGAAGTGACCTTCTGACTAAGATCTACTGTGTGTAAATCTCATCAAGTTATTGGGGGGGGGGGGAAGAGTTTTTTATTCAAGCAATCAGGTCCCTGAGGAAGAGACTGACAATACAGAACACCAGGATCCTTCTTGGCTACTGCTCTTGTTCTTCGCCTAGACTGATCCCTATAACAGCATCATTCAGAAGTGAGCACTGCATTTTATAGGAATGGTCAGGGTCTCAAGTGCATTTGATTATTTCTGCACCCCTGATATCATAGGATTATGTTCTCTCAACTTCAGGAATTCAAAAGAGGGAAATATATTAACATCAGGA
Organism: Macrotis lagotis; assembly: GCF_037893015.1. NCBI lineage: Eukaryota > Metazoa > Chordata > Mammalia > Peramelemorphia > Peramelidae > Macrotis > Macrotis lagotis. Next base: position 57,861,765 of record NC_133659.1, read on the forward strand.
ATTTCCATAATGAGTCAGTTTTATTGAAAGGAATTGCAGTGAACAAGGATACCTTACAAACAATTCTTCAAATGCTATGTGAAAGTGGATTCCCAAAGTGTCTTCACTCAGAGCTAGTTTTGATGAAAAAAATTTGGGGGTTGTAGCCAAGATGGCAGCAGCAGAACAGCCTTTCTTAGGAGCTCTCTCCAAAATATTTTAAAAATTTTTAAATAATGACTAAATTTTCCAAAGACATATCCCATAGAAAGATCCAGTGAGGCAATTCTCTAGCCCAAGATAACCTGGAAAATAGGGTTGGAGGGGGCAGCAGCTCACTGGAGGGAAGGAGCTTCAGCCTTCTGGGAACAGCCTCAGGGATCCTGGATCCCTGGGAGCCCCAGTTCCTGGTAGCAAAAGCAATTTCCTGACCTGCCACCCCAGGAAGCACCAAGCCCAACTTAGAAGATCAGCAGGGAGACCTCTGCCAGAGTAAACATGAAGCCCAGGCCAGCATTGCCCTCCTCAGTGGCCATGGCCCTTAACCCAGTCCAGATCCCAGGAAACAGAAGCAGGACTATGGAGCTACCCAGCAGGGAACTGCCCAGTAGCTGCTCCCTGAGTGCTCAGCCCATGGAAGTAAGGGAGTGGAGGGAGAATGTTGAGGCCTGTCCTCTATCCCTAGGGCAGGACTCTGGGGCTTTGACCATATTCAGACCCTGGTCGAAGTCTGGGCCCCCATAGAGCAGGGACCTTCCTCATAGCCCCATGGCTGAGGGGTGAGCTTGTGGTCATTCAACAGACCAGGAGATCAGACAGAACCTCCCATAAGACCTTGTAGGAATTGAGGTCCTTGCAGGGTGTCCCAGTAATACTCAAAAGCTCAGGACACTGGTGGGAGAAATGAGTAAACAGAAAAAAAAAGGAACATGACCATAGACAATTACTTTAGTCCCATGGAGGACAAAACACACACTCTGAAGATGAGAAAGTTCAGTCTTCTGCATCTAAAGACTCTTAAGAAATAGAGAAGTAGGGTTCAGGCTATGAAAGAACTCAAAAGAGATTTTGAAAATCAAGTAAAGGAGGTAGAAGAAAAATCGGGAAGAGAAATGAGAGAGATGCAGGAAAAACATGAAAACAAAGTCAGCAGCTTAGTCAAGGAGATCCAAAAAATACTGAAGAAAATAACCTTAAAAACCAGTTTAGGTCAAATGGATAAAACAGTTCAAAAAGTTATTGAAGAGAAGAATGCTTTAAAAAGCAGAATTGGCCAGATGGAAAAGGAGAGATGACAGCTCTCTGAGAAAAACAAATCCTTCAAATGTAGAATGGAGCTAAAGGAAACTGATGACTTTATGAGAAATCAAGACACAATAATTCAACACCAAAAGAATGAAAAACAAGAAGAAAATGTGAAACATCTCACTGAAAAAACAACTGATCTGGAAAATAGATACAGGAGAGATAATTTAAAAATTATTGGGCTCCCTGAAAGTCATGATCAGGAAAAGAGCCTTGACTTCATTTTTAAGAATTTCTACAGGAAAATTGCCCTGATATCCTAGAAGCAAAGGGGGAAAAAGAAATTGAGAGAATCAACCAATCTCCTCTGGAAAGAGATGCAAAAAAAAAAAAACCCAACCCTCAGGAATATTATAACCAAGTTCCAGAACTCCCAAGTCAAAGAGAAAATATTACAAGCAGCCAGAAGGACACTATTCAAATATCATGGAACTACAATCAGTTTCACACAGGACTTAGCAACACCACATTAAGGGCTCTTAGGACTTGGAATATACTATTCCGGAAGGCAAAAGAGCTTGGAACGCAACCGAGAATCAACTACCCAGCTAAACTGAACATCCTTTTTAAGGGGAAAAGATGGACTTTCAGTGAAACAGGGGAATTTCAAACGTTCCTGTTGAAACAACCAGAGCTGAACAGAAAGTTTGATCTTCAAGTACAGGACTCAGGTGAAGCATAGAGAGGGAGGGTGAGAAGGATATATTATGAGGAACTTAATGATGCTGAACTGTATATATTCCTGCATGGAAATATGATGCTGATAATATTCATATAAACCTTCTCATTTAATAAAGCAATTATAAGGAGCTTATATTGACAAGGCACAGGAGGGAGTTGAATTTGAAGATATAATATTGTAAAAATGGAATCAATGGTGAAAAGGAAATATACTTGAAAAAAAGGAAAGGAGAGGTAGAGTAGACTAAAATATTTCATGTAAAAGAGTCAAGAAATAGCTTTTGCAATGGTATGGAAGGGGGTGGGAGATGTTGGGGAATAAGGGAGCCTTCATTCTCATCAGAAATGGCAGAGAGGAAACAGCATACACACTCAATAGGGTTTAGAAATCTAGAAGAAAAAGGAGAGAAGGGCGACAGGGGGAGGGGAGGGGGATGTGAGTGATAGAGGAGAGGGTAGATCATAGTAAGAGGATAGTCAGATATAACACATTTTACTTTTTACAAGGTGGTGGGATTGGGGGGGGGCTCACATGGCTAGATGGTTGCTGGGTCTCTGGGGTGGAACATTGGCTTGGTACCTCTTGGCCCCAGGTCATGCTCTGTCCACTGTGCCACTCAGTTGCCACACAACATACTTTTCTAGAGGGACAGAGTGAAAGGAGAGAGGAAAATATAATAGATGGTAGTGGGGAGGAATCGATAGAGGGAATTAGAATCAGCAACAGCAACTATGGAAAAATATGGAACTAACATCTATGATGGACTTATGATAAAGAATGTGATCCGCCTGAGACAGACTTGATAGTTTCAGAACACAGACTGAAACACATTTTTTTCTCTTTCACTTTATTTCTCATGAGGTTTTATATTATCGTGGTGGGGAATGGGTATTATGTTTACTCTTACAACAAGAATATTTTAGTAATTATAAATAAATGTTTTTAAAAGTTAAAAAAAATTGGGAGAACTATTACTACTAACCCTGTTGTTAAAAAGGTTGACCAAAGGTTGAGTAGAAAGAGCAATACTTTAAGGTCCAGACCCTGGGTATCCTGCTGTTTCTGGGCATCTAGCTATATCCTTGTCTCCTTGAGCATTACCCTGGTTGTATCTTAGCCCTCCCCTCCTACAACTGTCCAAAGTTATACTTATTTTGTCCTAGGACATAAAATGAAACTGCTGTTTTTAAGTACTATAGATTATTTTGTTTCTACAGAAATCTCTAAGCCCCCCTCCCCAAAGCATCTTCAACACACTGGAACAACTACAAGATATGATACCATGAATGTATCATGGTACACTATACCAAGTAAAGAAGAGACTAAATAGCCTACAAATCTACAAAGTAGCCCCTGAGAATGGGCAGGGTTCATATTTCACCTCCCTGGTACCTTTGGGGATTCAGATTCCCTAGTCATTGGAAATCAAAGCTCCAAGAAGAGTCCACACACCATTGGCAAATGGACCATTGATACCATATAATCACTTTATAGAGGAGAATTTAATTATGATTAGGAAAATAAAGAAATTACATGTTAATATATTTGAGAGTTGGTGAAGTCTATTAATAATACCCTGTCCAGAGGGAGAATCACTTCTGTATTGTGGCAACTGAAGCCATAGAATATCTTTTCCTTGCTTTATACTCCAGCTGTAGAGGTTCCAAAGAAAGAAAGGTCACCAACAGAGTTGGACTCATTAGGGACTAAGAAAGTGATATCCTGGGTAATCCATGTACCCAAGACTAGGACTGTGACCTGATATTAAAAATACATAACTAACAGTGGATCACTACAGAAGTACCAGGGTTTTCTAATCAGGGATATAAGGCTGATAGGTGACAATAGGTAATAGGCGAAGAAACTGTACCTGGTGCTAAACAATTCTCAGTACTGGAGTGTATGCAATGTATATTTGTATGGAACACAAACATACAATGTTATACATCTCTGTGTTTCTACAGTATACATTATAGCATTCTATAGAATATTGAGTATTTTTGTGTAACCAATGTATTTGATCTTTACTATCAACTCTACTACGTAATACTACATATTGCTTCATCATTAATTCTGTTTCTGGAATAATACATGATACTCTGGTAGTGAATGTTTTGTGCATATGGCCCATATATCTGAGAAAATTCCTGTGACTAAATTATAGGCAAATCAATGCACACTGGGATATGCTCTTACTGATGTCCCTAATGTGGTTAGCAGGGATTGTTCATTTTTTTGCTGAGAGAAGACAGTGATAAAATGGAGGGCAAAGGTTGCCAACTTTCCCCATCTGCCTCTAGTATTACTACTCAAATGTCTACTCAAGGTCTATTGAAGCTTTAAGGCAATTTATATGGCTTAGGCATTGTCTAATGAAGGGAAATATAAAGGAAAAATTAAATATATCATTTGTTTGTCTAACCTCACTTTTTAGAAAAATTTATTGAAAGGTGGGCAAAGGGGGACAGCTAGGTGGTACAGTGAATAGAGCACTGGCCCTGGAGTCAGGAGGACCTGAGTTCAAATCCCGAATCAGACACTTAATAATTGCCTAGCTCTGTGACCTTAGACAAGTCACTTAATCCCATTGCCTTAAATTAAAAAAAAAAAAAAAGATGGGCAGAGGGACATATGTTTGAACCTCTTTGAGGGTAGTTGTGGCAAGAGTTGAAAATAATTTACCCTGACTCAGGCAAGAGAGGACTGGTAAAGAGATGACTTTCAGGAAGGGTGTATGGGGACAAGGGAGGAAGTCAATTAAAACAGATATCAATAGCTACTTTCATGAGTCTTAGGTATTATCAGTTAATTAAAATGCTTCAAAAATACAAAAAGTTTTGACTTACCCAAAATTATGCTGGTCCAGTACTCATCTCATTTTAAACAAAAATCCACTCCACCTCAGTGGCTAACATTTGCTGGGCCACTGTAGCTACTATTACCTTCTTAGTCACTGAGCCAGACTTAATAGATATCATGAATCAAACTGCAAAGTACTTAAGACTTTTGGGCAACCTTGGAGCCATTCAAAGGAATTGGGAGAGGTCAAGCCAAGAAGCAATGAGGTTGACAGTAGGTGAAGCCATGAGAGATGTTGTACCATGACATAATTCTTCTCCATTACAGAATTGTACCAAGATTTCCCTCTCACCCTAGAACTCCTTCAGTGCCTGGGTTCTTCTTATCTGAAACATTTCCCACCCCTTTTCCCATTGATGAGTTCCTCCCAGGACTTCCATTTTGGAGACTAGTCCAGGTAGACAATGATTTTATTCCCCTTCCAGTTCTGCTTTTGACTTTACTACCATGCTCCCAAATGAGTATCTCCCCAGATCCTCATTAGTATGTAAGTTTGAACTAATTTTCACTTTTATTATGTTTTTATGGCCAGAGCTTATTTGCCATTAAAAATAGAAATCAGGTGACTAATAATATTTTCAAAAAGTTTCTTAAATAAAAATCACATTTCTAAAACATATAAAGAATTGATTCAAATTTAGAAAAACCAGAATCATTCCCTCATTGGTAAATGATTGACTGATATGAACAGGAAGGTTTCAAATAAATATATCTAAGGAGAAGCATGAAAAACATTTTCCAAATTATTATCAGAGATATACAAATTAAAGCAATTCTGGTGTTCTTCCTTACATGCATCAGATTGGTAAAGATGGGGAAAAAATAAAATTACAATTGTTAGAGTGACTGTGGGAAAGCAGGCACTCTAATGCATTGGCATAGCCTTTCTGGAAATCAATTTAGAATTATTCTCTAATAGTGACTAAATTATTCATTCCCTACAATATCACTATTAAACCTGCTAAGCCTATGCCCAAGGATATCAAAGAAAGAGAAAAGAGATCCACAAGGACAAAAATATTTATAGCAACTCCTTTTGTAATTGTAAAGACCAGAAACTAAAAAGGTACCCATCTATTGGGAAACGGTTAAATAAATTATGATATATGGATGTAATAGAATAGTGCTGTGGCATAAGAAATTATAAAATGTATAGTTTCAGAGTCATGAAAAGATCTGTATGAAATGATGCACAGTGAGATGAGCAAAATTAGGGGAATGATTTGTACAATAACAATAGTATAAAAAAAACAATATTGACTTAAAATATGATCAGGATGACGACTAACTAGAATTCTAGAAGACTAAATAAAAAGTATGCTTTTGACAGGTGGTGGACTGAAAATACAAAATAAAACATATTTTTGGATATAACAAATGTGAAAATTCTTTTCTCATGACTACATATTTCTTACAAGGCTTTGTTTTCATTTCATGGGGGGGGGGAGGAAAGAAAGAAGTAGTCACTGGGGGATCTTTTTTATAAAATGCAATGAAGAACTAGAAGGCAGGCCAGAAAAAAGAAGTACATACATTCAGGAAGTTGAATGAATATGCTTGAAAAGAAAAGAAAGCTGTGGAGATCTGGGGCCCATGTACAGTCAGTTCTGCTATAATAGGACAAATGTTTTCCTAAAAATCACAGCACTGTGTAAAATTGCACAATAAAAACCACAAGGTTTAAGGGGAAATGGGATCAGATACATAATGCTCAAAAACATTATTAACACATTTTTAAAAATAGGAAGGTAATAAAAATGGTAGCAGTTAAATGCATATTAAATGGTTAAGAAATACATAAACACTACAAGAAATAGTGTTGCATTAGCAACCTTGGGTTATTTAACTTGTGCCACAGTTCCCATGGGACTGGGCTGGCGAAGACTCTCACAGGTTGGACAAGTTGCAACTCTGAATCTCAGGGACAGAGGCTTTAGCAGAAGTGGAGGAGGGCATGGTGCAAGCCAGTCTTCCTCCATTCATGGCTCTGACTAGAATATATATGGTAAATATTGCACTTTATCTTGAAAAATACTTGGTTTGCTTGTGGAATGTTGAGTTATTGTGAAGTAGTGTAGCATTCTGCATTTTCATTCTTTCTAGAAGACAAAATCACATGTAGGAAAAATAAAATTCACATTAGGATCAAATTGTTCCCTAATATATATCAATTGCACTAGAATCAATTAACATTTTCAAAACAAGAGTTATGACAGAATTGACTGTAGGACCCTCTTTTCCTGACCTGCCACATATATTACCAAGTTGCCCCAAAGAGCAACAAAAATTTGCAGACCCTTTGATCCAGCAATACTACTACTGGGTCTATACCCTCAAGAGATTATGAAAAAGAGTAAAAACATCACTTGTACAAAAATATTCATAGCAGCCCTGTTTGTGGTGGCAAAGAATTGGAAATTAAATAAATGTCCTTCAACTGGGGAATGGCTTAGCAAACTGTGGTATATGTATGTCATGGAACACTATTGTTCTATTAGAAACCGGGAGGGATGGAACTCAGGGAAGCCTGGAAGGAACTGCATGAACTGATGCTGAGATGAGCAGAACCAGAAAAACATTGTACACCCTAACAGCAGCATGAGGGCGATGATCAACCTTGATGGACTTGCTCATCTCATCAGTGCAACAATCAGGGACAATTTGGGGCTGTCTGCAATGGAGAATGCAATGTGTCCAGAGAAAGAATTGTGGAATTTGAACAAAAACCAAAGACTATTACCTTTAATTTATTTATTTTTTTAAGGTTTTTTTTGTAAGGCAAATGGGGTTAAGTGGCTTGCCCAAGACCACACGTCTAGTAATTAGTAAGTGTCTGAGACCGGATTTGAATCGAGGTACTCCTGACTCCAGGGCCGGTGCTTTATCCACTGCCCCACCTAGCTGCCCCTACATTTAATTTTTAAAAAAAGCCCTATATCTTATTATGTAACTGCTATCTCTTATAGTTTATTTCTTTTCCTTAAGGATATGATTTCTCTCTCATCACATTCAACTTAGATCAATGTATACCATGGAAACAATAATGACTATCAGACTGCCTTCTGTGGGGGTGGGGGGAGGGAAGCGAGATTAGGGGAAAATTGTAAATCTCAAAGATAAATAAAATCTTTCTAAGATCTCTGAGGGGGCTTTGCCAATCTTCCATGATTTTGATGTGAGGTGCTTGTTAACCATAGTGGAAATAACATAACCTTGTAGAGGAAGGGGAAAGGGAAAGGGACCACATTAAGAATGGAAAAGGGATAAGTCTAATAGGCAATTTGAGTTTTACTATTTTTGTATATATTCATGGATTCTGGTGAGACCTTAGCATCCTGTATATTTTCAATGGAGTGAATAAAAGCTGCCCTATACCCAATATCTAGATTGTATATTGAATATTAGGGAAATAAGTTGGTCAACATTAAGTCCCAGACCAAGCTCTATTTGGTCATTAGGTCACTGAATACTGACTGGTTCAGAGTGAATGGAAGTAGTAATTGTTTTTATTTTGGCCAGAAACCTTAAGGGTCTTTCTCTCTGAGATTGTTGGGGGGCTTTTTGGTTGGTTTGTTTGTTGACTAAGAGGTCTCTATTTCTTTCATAGCTAGGCTAACTCACTGAATGGACATGGCCTCAAACTAACAGATCTGTTAAAGACCTTACTTAAAAAGGGCAAGATCTCCCACTGATTCATATCTGGCCACTGGACACAGATGGTTCCCGGGGTGGGGGTGGGGGGAAGTGAGACTGGTGATTCTAACAGCCTCCCTTCACTTAAATCTAACTCCCTTGCATGTTAGAGCATCACCTTCCTTATGTCATGGTGTTCTTCAAGAATGAAGGACCACTTAAATTGGGGAATGGCTTAGCAAACTGTGGTATATGTATGTCATGGAACACTATTGTTCTATCAGAAACCAGGAGGGATGTGAATTCAGGGAATCCCAGAAGGACCTGCATGAACTGATGCTGAGTGAGAGGAGCAGAACCATAAAAACACTGTACACCCTAACAGCAACATGGGGGCGATGATCAACCTTGATGGACTTGCTTGTTCCATCAGTGCAACAATCAGGGACAATTTAAGGCTCTCTGCAATGGAGAGAGAGAAACAACTGTGGAGTTTGAACAAAGACCAAGGACTATTACCTTAAATTTAGAAAAAAACCTGGTATCTTATTGTCTGATTTTGCTATCTCTTATACTTTATGTTTCTTCCTTAAGGATATGATTTCTCTCTCATCACATTCAATTTGGATCACTGTATACCATGAAAACAATGTAAAGACTGACAAATTGTCTTCTGGGGGGGGAAGTAAGATTAGGGGAAAAATTGTAAAACTCAAAATAAATAAAATCTTTAAAAAAAAAAACAATGAAGGACCAACAATAAGAAGTCTTCAAATCAAAAAATATTGTGCTTATTCTGTGCTAGACACAATACTATATAATACAAGCAAAAGGACAGTCTTTGATTTCAAAAAGCTTACATTCTTTGTGTCTTCAGAATTTCATTCTTGAGCATCTCCTGGGCTGATTTCTGGAATGTTCTAATCTGCAGATCCTACCCATCTTCCCCCTGAACCATTTGAAATCTGATTTCCCAATCTAAGGCACATGTAAGACCATGTCCAGGGGAGGCTAGGTGGAGTAGTGGATAAAGCACCAGCCTTGGAGTCAGGAGTACCTGGGTTCAAATCCGGTCTCAGACACTTAATAATTACCTAGACATGTGGTCTTGGGCAAGCCACTTAACCCCATTTACCTTGCAAAAAACTAAAAAAAAAGTTGTAAAAAAAAAAAAAGACCATGTCCATTTTTCTTCTTTCTAGAAAGGGTTCCTTTTCATTCCACGGTTCCCATCATTTTCACCCCTGCATCCAATTCCATTATTACTATCAGATCCAGAATAGAATTTTCCATTCTTATTTCTTCAATGTTTTTGAGGGATCAAGTCATCACTGAGGCAAGTCAAGTAGTAGCTCTTGGCAGAGAACATTCCATCAAAAGCTGGATAAATGAAATTTTCATCACAATTCTACCACACCTCTCTGCCAAGTTGGTGCTCCAAACTCATCTATTTCCCTTTTTGTTCCAGGGATCTGTGGTATATACCCCATGGCAAAATCATGTCTAGTTCTCCAGTGATCATCCCCAAAATACTTTATCAAGCTTCTTCTCCCCACCTCGATTCAACCATGATTCCTGGATTTCTTCACTTTTTGCATGTTCAACACATAAAGTTTGATACCCCATCTCTCTTTCTTATCTTGGCTATTTCTTTTGGATATCATCTATAGCAACAACCAAGTCACAAACCTGTGGATAAGTTTTAGTTCAAATTTGCCTCCTTCTATTAGGACCTATTGTTTGTTGTCTAAATCTTTTAAAAGTTTTTATTGAAAATAATACTTTTAAAATTTTTTATTGGAACAATATATTTGATTTGCCATTTTAGCGAGAGCTCTGTTGTAGCTCAGCCTTATTTATTAAAGCATTTAGGAAACCCGCAGGTGGGCCACATTTTGGACATCCCTGGTCTAAATTATGGGCATCTGTGAAGTAAAGGGTTGAACAAAAATCAGTTTCTTTCTTGGATTTTTGTCTCTAGTGAACTTCTGGAAGTCTTCCTTCTTTGAAGTTTCTCTGCTTTATCTAATTTGTTCCTCTACCATCTCATAATTTGAAGCCCTTTTTATATTAGCAAGTCAGGGTGGCAGGAGAAGAGAAGAAATTGTTAAGGACCTACTTAAAGTAGGTCAAAGTGCCACTAATTTGCTCTTCTTATAGTTGAGGAAACTGAGGCACTAAGAGGTTAAATGACTTGCTCAAGGGCAAAGAGTTAAATAAGTGGCTAAGGTCATATTTGAACTTGGTTTTCCTGCCTGCAGGCATGCCATTCTCTCCAGTAAACCTCCTAGATAACCCAGAGATGCATCCTTGCCAATCTTCCTTAAACTCTGAGGCTTAGCTCTGAATTCATCCCCACCATGCCAACTTATTCTGACTCCATGGTGTGCAGAGGCAGGGCCTTTGGGACTCCACCTCAGGAACCTGGGAGCTGAGAGAGTCAGGAGGAGCTTTTTCCTTACATTTTCAAAATCTTATTAATTGGACAAAAGAAGGCAGTCTGCCTCACCACATGAATCTCAGATCTTCTTGTAAATTTTATTTTTCATGATGACCAATCAAGCTACTGGTAAGGACAGCAGTTGAATTAGGACTTTTAAACAAATAGGAGAAAAACAAAAACAGGAAAATTAATGATTAGACAAAAATACTCTTGAATAGGCTTCACATAAAAGTGGGATTCTATTAGACAGTGATAAATCCATCATATAACTATTTCTTCCTGCTTGTCACCATTACAAAAGAAAAACAAAGAAAACTCAGAAGAGGCCAAAAAAGTAAGAAAAACCAAGCAGGGTCATCTGTCCCATGAACTCAACTAGTCTAAACAAAGGAACAGACTGTCTACATGTCTAGTAAAGAGGAGCTTCTAGAATCACACTGGGAGCAGATGTAGAATCAAACAGAGGAAGGAATGCAGAAACTGAGTCAGAGAACAGCAAATTTACAACTCCCATCACATGCTCCTTTTCAAGGAATAGGTCCACTGAGGTCCTGACCTAATAAAATTGTTTTTGCTGTTATTTTTTTGCTCATCGTGTATATTTAAATTCAGATAAACTAATGTTCATATAATGGAATTCCTCTGTGATTTATTTTGCTTCAAGCTTAATCTGAATGGAATGGTTCACTCCTACATTAACAAACAAAAATTTTCTTCTAACAATAGGATATCTCAAGAAGGAAGTCAAAGAGATTTCAATAATGACTCTGAAATTAAGCCAAGTCTTTAATATGACTAGAGTTAAAAATTCTGTCCAATACTTTAGTATATTATATATATATATGCATATAAATATATGTATATGTTATATATTTATATCTGTACTAAGCAGGAAAGATGACTTTTTCCCAAGCTGACTGTCTCTCACAACAGGACAAGACAAGGATATTTAATAAAAATAATTGTTAAGCAAAACTATCATCTTAGTAACTTTAAAATAGGTTAGAATGAAGTAATAAATACCACTAATGGATAGAATACCTTGAAGTCATAGGCATTCTGCTCTCTTAGAGAGAACAAAAAGTTGGCACTTTAGGGTATTGTAGAGATTCACTTTGGAGAAAAATCACAGTTCTTTTGGTTAATCCATAGAAAATATTATTACACATTTTTAAAAGGAACCTGGGCTGAGAAAAGTGTCAATCAATTCTCTCCTTCTGAAGGACAAGAATTACAAAGGCTGAACAGGACTGGGTCTCAATTAGTGTTCAATTATACTCAGTGTCAAAATGTTCATCTTGTGACCCCTCCCCCCAAAGTGGTGCTGTTTTCATACATCTTTGTCTCAGCTCATCAGAATACAGATTCCACATCACCCATCTCCACACAGACGGTCTTTAGCTGTGAATAATACTCGACTGTCACACGGCCATTCTCTCTGCCAAATCCTGAATGACAAAAAGAAAGGCTAAGTAATTGGGGATGATGCATCACTTAATTTTTTTTAAACTGATAATATTGTTAAGAATAGCAAGTAATGTTCTAAAAGTTTTGTGAATATCAGTAGAATTCCTTGCCAATACCGGTAGATTTGATCATCATAGAAGTGATCCTTTGGCCTATGTACTATTATCATCTGAGGAAGTGAAAATGTTGTGTGTATTATTATGTGTGGTATGTGCATGTGTGTTATGTCTGTGTTCTATATGTGTTGTGTGTGCATTGTGTGAGTATGTGTGTGCACACCTCTGAGCTCACCTGACATCTTATAGCCCCCAAAGGGTAACTCCACCGGGCTCACATTGTAATTGTTAATGTAGCACACTCCAGCTTGAAGCTCGGCTGCCACTCGGTGAGCCCGCTGGATATCCCTGCAGGGAAAAGAAACAATTATTTATTACTTTCACAGATCTAAGTTTGCAAGCTAGCAGCAGGTTTTAAAGGTTACTTAGCAGGACAACTGAGTAAGAAAACCCAATTATCATTTCCAAAATGGTTCTAACCATTTGTGCTGCATAAATAGGGCTTTGGGTTTTATGGGCTTACATCAAAAACTTTCATAAAAATCAATGGTGATATATCCAGATATGTGAAGCAGGACACCCCTTTGTGAAATAAACTCAATGCCAATATAGCAGAGCAAAACCTGAAGTCTATAAACTTATTGTGCTCAAATCACAAATACAAAAAAGGGTTTCCTGTGATATCATGGTCCCTACACACAGCTTAGGAGCATAACAACAATGTGGCTTCCACCTCACTGGCTCAATGGGTGGAATGCTGCCAATCTCCACATCATCAGATATACTACATAATGCCAAAGAGGAGAGGGTCCTGATTTAGAACCATCCATACCAGGCTCACCATCAAGGTGCCATCTTTAACTCCTCATTCTCACTTGGCTTGCATGGCTCTACCTTCCTAATATCTCTTGCACACACTGTGACTCTCTTCTGACACTATATAGACTGTTGCAATGGCCCTTCTGGTCAGTCTCCCTGCCTCATCTTTCCTCACTCTAGTGTACCAGCTGCCAGAGAGAAGGTCTGGCCATGTCACCCCCCCCCATTCAATTAACTCCTGTGGCTCCCTATGACCCCTAGGATCAATTCTAAAATTGGCATACTATTCCTCATAGGAGACACTTCCTCTCCTGACAAGGGAATAAGTTCTCACCTTCTCCCTGGCCTCTGACTTCTATGGCTTCCTTTGAGTCCCTTTCTTAGACCTCCTTCCATTTATTCTCATGCCTTTCCCAATGAGAATTTCCATTTATCCCATGCATATCTGTGTGCTCCCAGAGAGAAGGGTCTGATTTTTCTCTTTCATTGTTTTCCCAGCAGTTAGCCCAGCACCAGTATTCAGTGGGTGCTTAATAAATGCCTGCTAATCCACTGATCCACAGTCAAATAGCTGATCCTCACTCTCATGTTTAATAAGAAAACATTTCCACTTTGCAGAGTCCTGATGTGAGACCTAAACTCTTGGCTCTTCCTGGCATGTGTGTGTGTGTGTGGGGAGGGGCTGAATACTAAAAAGAAAGGCCCTGGAAGAGGCACAGTCAATGTGGGGGGAGGCAGTTTCTGAGCTGCTGCCACAAGGGCCAGACACACCTTGTGAAGACTCCAGCTGCCAGCCCAAAGGTGGTGTCATTAGCCCTCTCAAGGACCTCAGCTTCAGTCACAAAGGGTAAAATGGACATAACTGGTCCAAAAATCTCTTCCTTTACACAGGTCATGTCATCTTTGCAATTTCCTGCAAGCAAGCATAATAAACAAAAACAATGTTTTAGTGAAATAGTAAGTGTTCTTGATATCTAAAATAATTTGTTTTTTCACTATTGCCTAAAGAAACCTTTATTTACAGCTACATACTTCTTTATCTAATATGAAAAATCTGTAATGTTTCATAAACTTACAAAACAGTTAAATGAAGGATAAATTATTCTCAACAGAGTTCCTTTTACAATTAAACTACCCTAATAGCATCACTGAACTACATAGGCAAAAACATGAAAGGAGTTTCAGATCAGGGATCAGTAAATTTTGGCCTGAGAGACAAATCTAGTCCACCTCTTGCTTTTGTTTAAAAAAAAAATTTCCTAGTTCAACTTGGTCCAAAAGGAAGACTATCAGCTCCCAATTTAAATAGCAATCTTCTCACCAGACCTTTCAAACCAATGGTCCTTCGATACAACCCACAAAAAATTGCCACTGTCCATATTGAAGATGCTGCAAGATAAGCACTAAGTTACAGACTCTGCTACCCAGGAGAAATAATGAAATTATAATTAAATTCGGTCTAAACGATTTTTACAATTTTCTAATACTTTGAAAACTTAAGATCCATATGACAACTATTGGCCAGAACATTAATTAACCAAGACACTTTACTACCTGCACTCATGGCAGATAATGTATGCTACGATGATGAAGATGATTGTCCTTCATTCTAAAAGAAGACCATGATTCAGGGAGGTGATGCATAAGAATTGGATCTGAGAGAGGAATTTGCTGTGCTAAGTCACCACCTTCATTTCTCCTCCAGAGATCTGAGTTCAGTGACCAAATATGAATCAGGATGACTGAAGAAGGCCCTGGATGTGAGGCGATCGGGAATTAAGTGACTTGTCCAAGGTCATACTGCTAGTCAATGTCAAGTGTTTGAGGCTGGATTCAAACTCCTGTCCTCCTGACTCCAGGGCCAGTGCTCCATCCACTGCAACACTTAGCTGCCCCTAATGCATGCTGTATTACCAAACCATTCTATCAATAGTGAGCTCGGCAGACCAGAACTGTGATATGATAAAAAGGAATGAGGAGGGTGAAATAGCTGCCCACCACTAAATAGTGTTACAGTGCAGATGGAGGCAATTTTTTTTAAAAAAAGATGTATTTCTGAGCTTTATTCTTCCTGATTTCCTGATTTCTCAACAGGGAGACAGAAGATGAAGGAAAGAATTTGGACCTGGATATAAAATAAAATAAAATTCTATTTTAAAAAAATTTTTGAAAAGAAATAAAAAAAAATAGGAATGAGGGTAAGACAGGAATGAAACACTCAGGGAGCAGAGAGGAAAAACCTACCCAATCCTTGTCTAAAATTTAACTCACCAAAGAGAGTAACCTTTTAATCAGAAGAAAAAAACTGACCTTTAGTCACCTACATTTCTCAAGGGATCAAAGGCAGGAATCTATGTTAAGGATTTGTTTTTGTCTTTATTTCATAGTTTTTAACCATATGGTGATAATTTCATTAAGATGTGGCCTACTTTCAAGGTTAAACTGCACCTGAGTCCTGGTCTTTATATTTGGTTTCTTTAAGTTATGCTTTCAAATTCTAAAAAACTCAACACCACTATTTTTTAAAAGTCAACATCCTCTTATCTTCAGAACAAAGTATATTAACCCATCATAAATTTTTATTAGGTCCAAAAACACACAAGAGGTCATTAGTTAAGACTATTTCATGGTGTGTGTGAGTACAAGGTCAGTGGGCAAGAGAAGGTTTGAATTATCTTGTAAAGTTAATCTTTCAAAGCAAAAATCAAAGTTCTTTTCTGAGCTTGAAGATAACTAAACTGGATTCAGTGAAATAATATTTCTATGATAAGTGTCCTCATATCATATTCTGGAAACATTACTGAAACCTTTCCTATATAATTCTCCTTACCCTTCCTTCCTCAGGGTCACTGTGAAGAGAAAATATAATTGTATAATTGTAAAGTATAATTGTAAAGCATTTATTAGCACAGTGCCAAAAAAATATTAACAAACACTATAAATATTAGCTACTATCACTGCTATTGTTATTTTGTTACTCTTCAATTTGTATAAAATGCTTTTAATTAAGGATGAAAACTCTTAAGGGCTTGGCAATCAAAGTTGATTTATTAATTGATAATGATCCTTAGATCTTTGTGCACCCCCCCCCCCATTAAAGAAGCAAAGGACTATAGGAAAAGCAAGAGACATATATTTTCAGACGCAACCAATACAACACAAAATCATTCTAGAATCTTTAAGCATATACCCTGGTTTTAGCACATCACACTTTATAACATTACAAAAATTTATTCTTCTTCACTTGTTATAAAGAATTTATTTGAGAGAGTAGTAGAAGGAATAGAGGGATTAGAGAAAATGAAGCAAAAAGAAAAAAAAACACCAGCAAATATTTTAAGGGAAAAAACTAGAGAGCAGAAAGAAATTCAGAAGGCACCAAACATGGTTGGTTGTTGGGATTATTATATCTACTGAATGTTAAATGTTATATCTTTAAAATCAAACTGCATATAATAGATTTCCAGTTTTTTATTCTAAATCATCTTTTTTATGGTTGTTTATAATAATGCTTGTGTTTGTTATTTTTTAGTTTATATATACATATGTGTCTATGTATATATATATATACATTATATATTTTTAAACAGCATAAGCTTCCATACACTTCCAGATTACAAGATCAAAAGTTCATACCTAGTACACAAGGTTTCATGAAGTATCCTTGTTTCAGCTTGGGATCATCCGGAACATACAAGTCTCCACCACACAACACTTTAGCACCCTACAAATAAAACCAATGTTTACTGTACGTAAACATAAAGACACTATAAAGTGGAATTCTTCCCAGGCATTTCCAAACCATGCTGCCTGTGCTGAGCAGGGGAAGACTAAGACACAGAGCTAAGGAGATACAAGTCCTATTCCAACAGAAATACAGAAAGAGTTTAAAAGCTAGCAGTCACATTTACTGACAGGCCAACTGCAAGCCAGCCCCAACACATAAACAGAAGATGGTTTCAGGTTCCTAGTCCACCAAGACTGAGGAGCAACCTCAACTCAACTCATCTTTCCTCTCCATTTAGCCACATCATCACCCATTCTCTCCACCACAGCTGAGGAAGAAGTATCCCTTTTCCTTTCCAAGATCAATCTCAGTAACTGTACCCTTGTCTTGCTTCCTTTAGGGATCTCAGCTAGTAGGTTCTTTTCAACCCATCTTCCATCTCTCCCATGGGCTTCATGCCATTATCCTACCACCAGGCTAGGTCTCCTCTAACTATTAAGAAAAAATAAAGCAGGCCTTCCATTGCTATTTCTTATCTTCCCTTTAGAGTCAAACTTCATGAAAAGGTTTTCATGGCATAGTCACAGGCAGAGAGTTCATTAATGACTTCTTGGTCACCCAAACCAACTTCTTTAACACAACTGTGGCACTTAAGGTGAAAGACCCAGAGCTAGAAAGGACCCTGGAGAGCATTCCATCCAATCCACTCATTTTACAAAGAGAAAACCTGAGTCTAGGGAAGTTCGATAACTTTCCCAAGGTCACACAAGCAGCAAATGTCAAAGGCAAAATCTGGAATCATGTACTCTGCCTCCACTGTATCATACCAACTCCACTGGCTAATGCCTCTCTTTCTGGAAATGTCCACTTCCTTCTGCTTCTTAAGATACCACCCTTCTCCAGCTTTGCTTCACCCCCTACTCACTACCTCAATGTCCCTTGTCTTCTTCCATTGATCTAAGAAGAGTATCTCTCCCTAGGTTTGTCCTTGGCTTTCTTCTCTCTTGCTCTGGCAATGCCAACAGAAATTGGAAAGTCTGGAAGAAGAGAGGCTTTAGAAGCACGTAATCTCCTTACTGAAGAGACTAGTCTTCATTTCACTTTAACCATCTCACAGGCATGTATTTAATAAATATTTGTTGAGAATGGAGAGGATAAAGAATTTAGATTGGACCAAGTTTAGTTTGAGGTGCCAATTAAATGTATATACAGATGGAGGTGTCTAACATTCAGTTGTAGATGTAGCAAGAAATTAGGATTGGATACAGAGACAGATCTGGGAGTCATCTGTGGAAAAAGATAACTGATTCCATGGTAGTAAATGAGAACACCAAGTGAGTAAGTGAATCTCAAAAGAGAAGGGGAGAAGGTGGCTAGGTGGCACAGTGGATAGAGCACTGGCCCTGGAGTCAAGAGTACCTGAGTTCAAACCTGGTCTCAGACACTTAATAATTACCTAGCTGTGTGGCCTTGGGCAAGCGATTTAACCCCATTTGCCTTGCAAAAACCTTAAAAAAAGAGAGAGAGAGAAGGGGAAAGACTGGAGGGCAAACATACTGGGCATGTTGAAGATAAAATGTGTACCCCACCAAGATAGCAAAAAAAAAAGTGATTAAAAATTACACCTGAGGAAACACCAGTATCAAACACTTTTAATATCCCCATTTCAGAAATGAGGAAACTGAGGAGTAGAAGAGAAATAGAAGAACTTGCTCAGGGAAAGAAAACCAGTAAGTGTTTGCCTCCAGGTGTGGCACTCTATCCACTGCACCACCGAGTTGTACTACCTTCCAAGTCTGCTGATACAGAGGAAAACCAGAATTAAATAAATGGCAAATAAATCAAGTAAATATTTCTGACAAAATTTGCACACAGAGCATTGCTAGAGTAAAGGATAACTTGGGTTTTAACAGCACATTTACTCAAAAAAGTTAATATATTAAGACTCATCTACCATCTGCTATGTAAAATTTTAGTCTTTCAACTAAATGGATTCTGAAGGAAGAAAGAGATCTACAAAAAAAAAAAACAGAAGAAAGTAAACTGAGTTTGGCGGCCTTGGTAGAAAGAAAAGAAATTTTAAATTATGCAGAGTAATTAATGAACAGAATTTCTTCCAGCAACACCAATGTTAGGAACTCACATGACTAGAGGTGAAAATACACAGGTGGCAGAGGGACAATTACCACAACAAGGAATCATCTTCACCTTGCCTCCAAATACCACACATTCCCTCAGAGGAGATCAGTACAAGAGTGCATCCCTCTCTCCGTCTTAAATGTTGCCTCTACTCCCCAGGGAGGCTGCAGATGACCACAACCTAAGAAGTCCCACCCCAAGCCCTATAACCAGCTGTCCCTGAGAAGACATTCCCCCCCCCAACCCCGCCACCAACACACTCTTGGGCTCACTATTTCTGAACAAGTTCTGTGATAGCTGAGCACAAAAGGGCTACTTTTCTTAAATACAAACTTGAATGGCATATATTATTAGGAAGTTGCCCCAAAACAAAACCCTCAAACATCAAACCCCAAAGCTCCAACCTGCTAGGGTTTTGTTGAATTCTGATTCTACCATTTGACACATTATCCATTCTGCGCAGCAACCAACATCCCTAAGTCACCCCTAGGAATCAATCAGTCAATAAGCAAAACTTATGGACCCAGGAGGTACAGGCTCTGCACTTAGCCCTGGGATACTTTGTTATAAGGTTGTAAGGTTATAAGACATAGCCCTCTCTTGACAGTGGGTCATTCTGGGGCAGCTGGGTGGTGCAGTGGATAGAGCACCAGCCCTGGAGTCAGGAGTACCTGAGTTCAAATCCAGCCTCAGTCACTTAATAATTGCCTAGCTGTGTGGCCTTGGGCAAGCCACTTAAAAAACACAGTGGGCCATTCTAAAACTGCATGAAGTAAACTAAAAGCACTGCAGAAACAAGAGTACAGAAGTCCTGCTCTCATTAATGTACATCCACGGTACTAGTCAACTGCCTGGAGGCACCTCCATCTACTGGCAGCTCTCTGAAGGGCTGGGCCAGAAATAGGAAAAGAGGGTTTGGGGCAGGACACCAAGTACATTGTGATGGGGGAGGAGGGGAAGAGAGGAATGGAGTCTCCACTATGCCTAAGGGAAAGAGCCCAGCATCCGGCTGAGGCCAGTTTTATTGTTCCCAGTCATTTGGGGCAAAGAACCAGGCTGGCAAGCTGCTCAGACTGGAAAAGGCTGAGACACTTTTGCAATCCAGACTCCAAGGAAACCTCCATCAGAGGGGAGGGGGTCAGAGTACAAGCAAGAAAATTCAATAAGAATTTTTTAAAAAAAAAAAAGGCAGAAATAATCAAAGATCTCAGGAAGGAAAAAAAACCCTCAAGATTTTGAACATAAGCAGATCAATAAAGGGTGTATTGGGAAGAACACTTTATAGACTTAGATCAATAAGAGAAATAAATATTATACCTGACAAGAAAAATGAGATCCACAGACTCCTTATTTCTTACCTGACTCTTTGCCTGTTCAATGAATCCAAGGACACGTTGCAGATGTGCTTGGTTGATGAGGGGGCCCATTCTTGTGTCTTCCAGAAGGGGGTCCCCAATCTTTATCTTTTGGGTTTGTTTTACAACTTCCTCTGTGAATTGATCCAGAATTTCTCTTTGCACAAATACTCTGGTGCCATTACAGCAAACCTGGCATAGACAGAGAACAAAACACAGAACAACTGTACAGAAAAAACCAAAACCTTTACATTTTGAAAAACCCTAAATGAAAACAAGAGTTGTTCTTATCCCTGAGAATTTTCAAAAAAAACACATGTCCTTTTCAGACTGAAGCTATTCCACTAGGTGCTTTATTATTTATTTAAGCGGAGATGTTTGTTCAGATACACATTCCTCCTATTCTACTTCCTCATACTGGCTATTTGGAGTTGGTGGATTTTTTGCTTATTTTTTTAAATATTTCATAGTAGTTATCTGGGAGTGGACAATAGTTAGGAATTAAGAATCTATTCCTTCTGGGACATTTTTCTGAAGGAAGACAGTTTTTTGAATTGAAGAGATCAAAGGGCTAATGGAGAGTCAAAATCCAATATAAACCGGGAGAGAAAAAGAGAGCACTCAAATATTCTCTAACCCAGGACAGTGACAAAACTAGCAGATGTGACTGTGGAGCTATTTTAAGTAACCTCTGAAACCTCGTGGCAAATGAGACAAGTGCTACAGGACAAGAAATGAGACAATGACCCAATTTTCACAAGAATAGGCTCTGTGAAGTATAAGCCAATGAGCCTGTCTTTGATTCGTGGCAAAATTCCTGTCCATATTATTATAGGCCTGGTTAACGAATGTCATTAATGTCTAAGAAAGGATGCAGTTGATCACACAGTTCTCCTCATTTCAACAAGAGTAGGTCAAGTCAGAGCAGGTTCATTTCCCCTTTTTGACCAGGTTACAAAACTGAACAACAAGGGTAATGCTGTGATAGAGCTTGGCAAGATTTTAAGAAAAGAATTGACAGGGAAAAAAAAAACCTTCTCATGCTACTTACATGGACTTCCACTTTATGTGGGAAAATGAATTAGACAACAGTGTAATTAAATAGCTTTGGAACTGATTAACTATAATGGTTCCATGGAATCTTCTTGGCACTTTGCTATTTAACATTTTCATTAGTTACTTTGATTGAAAAACATAAATGATATATTTATCCAATTTTCAGATGACACAAAACCAGGAGAGGTAACTAAGGAAGGGACAGTTGGGACCCAAAAAAACCTTGAAACAATAGATGCCATCAAGGATTCAAAAGACTAGGATGTTGAAGAAAGATTAGCTTGGTTCTATTTGACTCCAAAGGGCAAAAAGAGGAATAGGGAGTAAAAGTTATAAATAGCTATAGATATATAGAGAATAAAGTCAGGATGAGAAAAAATTTTCTGAGGAACTATGATGACCCAGAAGTGGAATGGATGCCTCGGAAGACAGTGGATCCCCCCTGACTAGAGACCTTTTATCAAGGCTGGATGACCACGTAATAGAATGTAGAGAAAATTCTAATTGCTCTAAAAGTTGGGATGCTATGGCCTTAGAGTTCTGGTACATTTCTGAGATACTATGATTCTGTGACTTAATCCTATTAAAAATTAACCATTTCACAGCTATTTGTCTCTAAAGTTAAAGCAAATGAACCTTTGGATTTCCTACTCATGTCCCCAGACAGAAGCTTGCTGTACTGTTCTCAGTATAAAACTAAACTCCTTTACATAGGGGGAATGTGTACCTCGCCCTGAGTGAGGAAGTTGGCCATCATTGCTCCATTCACAGCATTCTTGATATCACAGTCTGAGAAGATGATCAGGGGAGATTTGCCTCCAAGCTCCAGGGTGACGGGTTTGACACCTTTCGAGGCCATCTCCATGATCTAACACAGCAAACGTGAGAAATTCAGAAGGTGATCCCTCCTCCCTTGAGGTGCTGGCCTCCTTCCATATATCTCCCACATGTTCTAGTAGTCAGTCCTCTAAACTCACAACTCGTCTGGAGGTAGAATCCCTGGTATCCTTCAAAACCCAGCCCGAGTACCCCCTTCTATGGGAAGACTTTTCCAGGTCCCCTAGCTGCTAGTGTCTACTCTCTGAGATCCCTTCCTTTTATCCTGCATTTATCTTCTACCTACATATTTGCCTGCAGCATTTAACAAGAACTTTTGAGGAACTCTTTTTCAGGACCTAGGCTTACTTAAAATACATCCTTTTCCATTTATTCATTAAACTTTCCAAATTAAGGGGCAGCTAAGCGGCACAGTGGATAGAGCACTGGCCCTGGAGTCAGGACTACCTGAGTTCAAATTTGACTTCAGACACTTAATAATTTCCTAGCTGTGTGGCCTTGGGCAAGCTACTTAACCCCATTGCCTAGCAAAAAAACTAAAAAAAAAAACTTTCTAAATTAGGAAAGAAAAAGAGCTACAGTACTATGCATGAATGGTTTAAAAAGTGCTCTTACAATTACTAGGTGTTGGATGGGCTGGAGGTGAGAGCACATATTAAGGTGGGAAAAGAAGGCGGTTTATCTAAAAAATGTATTTTTAAAACTCTTTCTTCTTGGGTCCCAGCTTAAAAGTAACAAGCCACTAAATACTACAGGGTAACAGTTTACCCTCTGAAATAGTAAACTTGTCCTCTGACAAAGTTTGCTGACTGCCTACCTTCATAGCATTAGAGAAGCCTAGATTCCCAATACAAACTAAAAAAAAAAAATTTTAAATCGGTGAAAAAGCACTTAGAAAATATGCTGGGGCAGCCAGATGGCACAGTGCTAGAACACAGCCCTGGAGTCAGGAGGACCTGAGTTCAAATCCAAGTGACCTTGGGCAAGTCACTTAACACCATAGTCTTGCAAAACCCCAAAATAAATAAATAGATTTTTTTTTTTAGATTTTTGCAAGGCAAATGGGGTTAAGTGGCTTGCTCAAGGCCACACAGCTAGGTAATTATTTCTGAGACCGGATTTGAACCCAGGTACTCTTGACTCCAGGGCCGGTGCTTTATCCACTATGACACCTAGTCACCCCATAAATAGATTTTTAAAAAAAGAAAACATGTTAAGTTGGAGAGACCACAGCATCTAATTACTCTGACGAATGCGGTAGTGGAGTCCCTGCTGCCCAAACATCCTTTTTAAGTACCTTCTTGCCAGTGGGCACACTCCCAGTGAAAGAAACTTTGGCCACATCAGGATGCTGGCAAAGAAATTGGCCGGTAGCAGCCCCACCTTGCACTACATTGAAGAGTCCAGGAGGCACCCCTGCTTCAGTATAGATTTCAGCCAACAGTAATGCCGACACGGGGGTGAAGGGAGAAGGCTTAAAGATCATGGCATTACCTGCATATCAAGCAGAGGACAGTCCTGGTTAAGAAGGTTTAACAGAGAATGCTAATGTTAATTTCCCTTCCACATTTGACTTTTCTTCCACATTGGCTCTGTCCATGTAGTTCACTCCCCTCAAAAAGCACAACTCTCCCCCTATCGACTCCCCTCACTAATTAGTATCAATATGAGGAGATGGCTCAAAATAGAAATCAAAGGAATAACATTTCAACAGATATCCCCAACTAATGTTTTACATCTGTTTTGTCCATACATTTCTCTAAAGAAAACTGTGATTCCTTCCCTCCAGATAACTTTTAAAACCATCTGTCACACTAAATGTCTCTTACTTTCTCAACTCCATCGTTGTCTTACCCTCTGCAATCTGATGGCCTTCTGACCTTATCAATCAACAGAAATTACTCTCTGGGTAATTCTTACTTGCCAAATCCAACAGCCCTTTCTCAGTTTCTTAGTCTTTTTGACCGCTCTGTAGCAAGTGGTGCTGGTGCCCACCCCCTTTTGGACACCTTCTTCTTATCTTCTCCATCTTCCTTGCAAATCTTCATCCTATTCATTTCTCCCCTTCCACCACCCAATGGATATGTGCACATCTGTAGTGGGTCCTCTTCTCTTATCTCACTAAAGTCTCTTCTGGTGACCCCATTAGCTCCCATGGTTTCAACTCCCACCTCCATGGTGAAGACTTCTACATTTGTATAATCCTAGACCATCAACTGTAATTCCCATTGATATATCAAATTCCAAATGTCTAAACTTTCCCCTTCCTCTTAACTCTTCAATTTATCACTGGAGCATTCTTCTACTTTTCTATCATTTGGCATATGGGCACTGGAGAGGAAGCTCTCAATATGGGCACCAGTTCCCCCATTGACTGAGTTACATATAGTAAGTAAATATTCAATAAGAATCTATTTATTTAACTTGAATCTGTTGTAATGTCTCCAAACTTACCACAAGCCAAAGCTGGAGCAGACTTCCAACTAGCAATCTGGAAAGGGTAGTTCCATGCTCCAATTCCAACACATATCCCCAGAGGTTCCCGTATGGTATATCCAAAGGATCCACCAGGCAGCTGGACATGCTCACCTAAGGAGATACACAAAAGGGAAGATAAAACTCTTTTCTCTTTCAAAAGTACAACCCTGTTCTCCCCAAATAAACATCTCCTTGGTCAAACCATCTCCCTGATGTTCCCCAAGAATAACAACAGATTCATTCCTGATACACTATTTCTTTCCTCTTGTGTTGCTCTAGTCCACATCGGAGTCTAACTCTCCACTTAATTAAATCCCACCCATCTTTCAAAGTCTAGTTCAATTCTCGCATCACCTATGATAATTCTAATCTACATGAATCGCTTTCCTTGTTGACTCCATATGATATTTTGTATGTGAACATGAATATATGGACATGAATAAATGTGTGAATCTACAAACCTATGTACAAGTGCACATACACACAAATATACATAAACACCAGGAGAGAGGTTTTAAAAAGGGAAGACAGAACTACATACATGCTGGAACAAAAAAAGTCTGTCTTTTCCTTATTTCAGAATGTAAAACTTGTCTTTCCAATAAGATTACAAAATTCTTATTAGCAGGAACTGTAATATATTCACCACTTTTGTATCTTACATAATTCCAATCACATAGTGAGTAAACAATAAATACTTCACAGAATACTGAATCTCCTTGGTAACAATGGTTAACTTCCTCACACCCCATAAGGTTGAAATGGGTACAGGATTCAGATATATAGGGTGATACCATAGCTCTATAGAGAGGGGAGAAGTTTATGACCAAACAAGAGACAGAAAACAATATAAACTGCAAAATGGATGATTTCAACTATATTAAATTAAAAAGGTTTTGCACAAATAAAACCAATGCAGCCAAGATTCTAAGGAATGAAGAAAGCATGTTATCTGCCTGTTACTGATAAAGGACTCATTTCTAAAAAGATAGAGAACGGAATCTAATTTATAAGATTACAAGTCATTCTCCAACTGATAAATGGTCCAAAGATATTGAATGGGTAGTTTTCATATGAAGAAATTAAAGCTATCTCTAGTTATATGAAAAAATGCTCCAAATCATTATTGATAAGAGAAATACAAATTAAAACAACTCTGGGTACCACCTTACACCCATAAGATTGGCTGAGATGACAAAAAAGGAAAATGATCAATAATGAAGAGGATGTAGGAAAACTGGAACACTATTGCACTGTTGGTAGAGTTGTGTACTGATCCATTCTGGAGAACAATCTGGAACCATGCCCAAAGGGCAATAAAACTGTGCAAATCCTTTGATCCAGCAATGCCAATACTAGGTCAGGATCCCAAAAAAGGTCATTAAAAAAAAGAAAATATGCACAAAATGTTCATAGCAGCTCTTTTTGTAGTGGCAAAAAAATTGGAAATTAAGGGTATGTACAAAAATTGGGGAATGACTAAACAAGTTATGATACATGAATGTTATGGAGTACTATAGTTCTCTAAGACATCAGCAACAACTGGACTTTAGAAAAACATGGAAATATTTGCATGAACTGATTCTGAGTTAAGTGAGCAGGACCACAAGAATACTTTACATATTAACAACAATACTGCGAGATAATCAATCATGACGGACACAGCTCCTCTCAGCAGTTCAGTGATCAAGGATAATCCTGAGAGACTTCTTATAGAAAATGCCATCCAGGGAAAAACCTATGGAGTCTAAATGCAGAACAAAGCATACTATGGTAACTTTTTCAAACTTCTTTTATGTTTTTTCTTTCTTTCTCATGATTTTTTTGTCCTTAATTCTAATTCTTTTTTTCACAATATGACTAATACAGAAATATGTTAAATGCAATTGTACATGTACAACTTCCATTGGATTGTTCAATGACAATGGGAAGGAGGGAGGTAAGGAAAGGTGGTAGAAAAACTTGCAAATGGATGAATGGTGAAAACTACTTTTGCATGTAATTGAGAAAAAATAATAAAAGAAAAAACAAAAACAAAACAAAGGTTCATTTCAATAATCCTCATTTCAAAATCCAGCTAATCATTCTTGAATTAAACAGAAGGGGTCACTGGAATATGAAGAAGGAAGCTGATTTATTCAAATGTCTTCAATGAGTAAAGAGAAGAATGAGGAAGGGCATTGCAGATGCTAAGTC
Organism: Macrotis lagotis; assembly: GCF_037893015.1. NCBI lineage: Eukaryota > Metazoa > Chordata > Mammalia > Peramelemorphia > Peramelidae > Macrotis > Macrotis lagotis. Next base: position 57,888,796 of record NC_133659.1, read on the forward strand.
TGAGGATTCTTTTACTCATAACTAGCAAAACAATTGTTAGCACTTTCCTGTTCATTCAGTCAAACTGACCTGGTCAGTCAGTCAAAAAGTATTCAGAGAACACAGTTCACTATATTAGAAACTAAATCTAATAAGTTTTCAGAGTTCAATGCAATGGGCCAGAGCATAGGAGACACCAATTTGAAATCACTAAACCAGAGAAGGGTTTCTCCAAATAAAGTTGAAACCTTAATTCTCATGTTAATTTATTCCAGAGTTACCATTTGAGACCCAGTACCTGGTCAACAGCATGATCTTACCTGCCATAGAAGAAGCCAAGCCTGCAAAGTACTCTAAGCACTGCCAAGAAGTATCAATATCTAATCGAGCCTCAAAAATAGATTTTCCATTGTTGATGCTCTCCACAGCCGCTATTTCATCCTTCCGTTCCTTCAAATAATAAAGAAAAAACAGATTAAAAGCATATCACTAAGTGTACTCATTGTCAAATTATGTAAAATAAACAAGATGTCTAGTTTTTACAATGAAAAAAGCTGTCCTTGGAAGAGAATTTTTTAAAAGTGATAATAATGACTAAGAGAAAAAATAGACTCAACTATTATCGAACAAGTTCCTCCTGTCAAATACTTGTGGAACTGACATCAAATTCAAAATTTCATTTTAGGGCCAATTAGGAAGAGAAAAGTTAATAGGAAGAAATCTATCCATATCATCTATGTATATACATGTGTATACGCACACAAACATATTCTATGAAAATAGTTAGAAAAAAAATTTTTTTTAGGTTTTTGCAAGGCAAATTGGGTTAAGTGGCTTGCCCAAGATCACACAGCTAGGTAATTAGTAAGTGCCTGATGCCAGATTTGAACTAGGTATTCCTGACTCTAGGGCCAGTGCTCTATCCACTGCGTCATCTAGCCGCCCCCATGTTAGAGAATTTAAAAAATAAATCCCCTGGCATGCAACTGGCATCGCAATATTCATAACTATTAATCCCTTGAATTCCATCAAAAGGACTTCTGTAGGTACCTGGTCCCAAATATCCCTTTGGAATCCTTTGTCTACCCAGTTTACTTCAACAACTCCCCAAGGATAGAAAGAAATATAAAAAGGAAAGTAACAAAAATGATAACTTTTTGAAAAACAGGTCCTTGAAGAAAACACTTAAAAGAAAGTGATTTGTCTAAAAAGAAAAAGTGGCTTTGGCACTGGAATAGATATGGTGCAACAGAAAAATGCTTGAAGATGGACTGGATAAATGAGGTAGCTCTCCATTGGCCTTTGTTGTTATGACTGTAGTACCATTTTGACTCACAGGAAGATAACATCATTGAAAAACCCTAATATTAAGGAAAATACTTGGGATCATTACAGAATTCTACCATTTTGTGCAGACTTTAATCTACATATTCAATTCTTGGCCCAACTCATCTTCCTACTGCAATATTTGCCCAAAATATATGTATTGATGGAAGAAGTCTATAGCTTGTAATCCACTGATATGAAAGAGTCTGACAAGGGGAATTCTTCATTCACTGGTTTCTCAGTGTGGATGATTAGACCAAGCTCTTGAGTGACTCTGGTTGTCATTTAGGAGACCCAGCAATATGACTGAATCAGATAATCCAAACAGTGCCATTTGCAAACAAGAGCATCTGAAGGACATCATGGAATCTCTCTCACATGCCCCCATGACAGTGGTCAATACCATCAATGAGCAGATTTTCTTATTTTAGGATCTGTTGCTCCAAATAGTGATAGCATCACTGAATAAAGGCAAGTCTATCATCACATTCTTCAAAGACTCTTCTATGATTGACATATGCATGCTTACATTTTGTAGGAGAGATCTTAAGGAGGTTTTTTTAATCTGTTGAATAAATTGCTTTTTTACAGTCAACAAACTGTAAGCATTTATATTAAATAATACTATATTTTATATTAGTCACATCTTTCAATCAACACATGATGTGGTTCATTGTATAACACTATTTAAAAAATGCCTATGATACCTTTAACAAGACTGTTCCTGATTGATGTGTGGATTATTTTCTGAGAAGCTTTGGTAGAGATGAGAAAGTGGCCATATAAGCTGATGGTTATTAATAGTCTTAAAGTTAGTTCCCTTAAAGTTACCCATCTTCTTTTTCCTACTGACTTTAAAACTTGAAAGAAATCTTCCAGTCCTGGTTTCTTAGTTGAAATATGGCACTAAATGGAAGACTACTATCAATTACCTTCCATTGTAAACAAGCATGTTGGTGCACTGGTTTATAAATCCATCTATTCTAAGTCTGGTTAGTAAAATTCAATGTGGCAGCAATGAATTGTGTTAATTGATAAAAATAAAGAATTTTTGGACCAGTAAAGCTAAGGCCTCAATATCCCTAAAATAGCTGGAATAAAAAAATAATATACATGTTAAAAGTTTAAAATGTAGAAAGATAAAATTAGTGACTGGGTGTAGGGTTTTTTGGTTTTATTTTGGAAAGGACAAGAAGCAAAAGATAGAGGCGAAGAAAAAAGATGAATTAACTTTCTGACTTAAAGGTTAATGAGACATTAGAAATATTTCCCAGGAGAGGCTGAGAAGCTTCATTCTCTCTCTAGATTTTTTTAAATGAGTTTACAACTCTCTTTTGACATTGTTTCAAATCAATCTGCCCAGAGAGAATGGTTATTAATCGTTTTGATGTAACAAACCAAGAAGTATCTGCATGTTTCAAAGTTCCTCTCATCCTCCAAAAAGGACTGGGGATCTGGATGAACGCCCCAGGGACAATTCAGAAGGCCATTCATTACAGAATCAAAAGAAGCTTTCACTCTCTTAAGACATAAAGGTTCCAGGCTAGGTGGCGAAGTGGATAGAGTACCGACCCTGGAGTCAGGAGTACCTGAATTCAAATCCGACCTCATACACTTAATAATTACCTAGCTGTGTGACCTTGGGCAAGCCACTTAACCCCATTTGCCTTGCAAAAACATTAAAAAAAAAAAGACATAAAGGTTCCCAGACCTCACCCACTACAGAGAGAGCAAAACTCTCTACTACCAGGTTCCTAATACTGTTTTGTAAAATATTACACTATTAATGTTTTGTAAAATGTTACACCTAATACTGTTTTGCAAAAGGTCATCCCATATAAAAATATACTTCTGCAACAGCAAGTAAAACAAAATTATTTGTAATATGAAATTCTCTTCCATGGTAATGCAATGTTCTCCTTATCAACCTCCCTCATTCTTTTCATTCTTCAACAGTGAGTTCTTGATTAATCCAATAACCACTTCCACTCAACCAGTTCTAATACTCTCCACTGTATTGTCTGAACAGCACTGGAGAATCTGATGTTTGTTTTTCACATCTTACCCTTCTACCTCCCCTCAGGCAGGCCCAAAATCTTTTGCAAGGGAATAATGAAAACACACAGTTAATTTGAAAGATGTGTCGGAATAGCATGCTCCCTTGATAATGAACCCAAGATTCTGATACTAGTTTAACTCATAGATCAACAAAAGCCCAATCCTAGTGGATTTGGAAAGTTCTTGAAAAAAGAACTAATCATTTCCCTTTGATTCATCTTATAATGAACACCAATATTACTTCTGTTTTCAACAATTCTCTTGTCTCCAAAAGTGCTGCTGAGATCTGTTGGGTTATTTTTTTTAACACTGTTAGTCTAATTTTGAAGCTTTTCTTCCTTGTGGCATGCTATTCAGAGAAATCTCTAAAGGCTGTTCTAACAGACTCCTTCCTTTCCTTACAGAAATTTCAATTTCCTCTTCCTTGCTTTCAACACATCAGCTGTTATAATTTCTCCCATGTACAATTCCCCTTTGAGCCTTAGCTTTCTGTTACCATTCATTCCTACCCTCTCTTACTATACCTGAAGAAGTCCTACAGCTAACAGGAATCAAGGCTACCCTTTGTCCTTCCCTTCAAATGTCTACAAACACATTTAGGAATACTGGTGGACAAACAAGGAGCACAAAAGAACAGGGTTATAGGCTCAATCATGGCTGTTAATGATCAATAATGATCAATATTGCAAATAACAAGAACTGAGCTTCTCTCGCCAATTTTATTTACTCAATTTATAAAAATGGACTCTGGGGGCGGCTAGGTGACACTGGGGTGGCTAGAAACCTAGCCCTGGAGTCAGGAATACCTGAATTCAAATCCAGCCTTAGACACTTAATAATTACCTAGCTGTGTGGCCTTGGGTAAGCCACTTAACCCCATTGCCTAAAAAAAAAAAACAACAAAAAAAAACCGGACTCTGGCATTCTAATAGATGAAAGAATAATTGTCAACTATAATAAGGAAAACAGGAGCCTAAGTAGTACATTTAAATTCATTTTAAAGTATTTGGAAAGGTCACTAGTCTATAATGACCATGATCAAAATGCCACTCAGATTCCTTATCATGGTGTGGAGAGGACCCAGGATTGTTACAGGCTTTCCCAGGGGATCATAACCTGTAGTGGATCTTAACAAAACAAAAAGATTTCTAGACCTATGAGTTTAGAGAGACTCAGCAATGAAATGGCCACCAAGGTGATGACTAGTTTTTGGCTGAGGAAAATTATTTCTACATGATCAGCAAGCTCCTAAAGAAAATATCCCATCATTTTGAATACTATATAAAGCAAATCAAGCCAAGAGTCCTTAATATCTAGAAAATTGGCACAAGGATGTGAAGAATGGAAAGATATGTAAATCTCATAGACTCAGGGAGGTCAGGGAAAAAACTTAGGACCACTGAGGGTTCAGTGGACTTAAGAGGGAAGGAGAGAAGATCATAAAACAATATAAAAAGTAAACAAACTACAAGGATGAATTGCTGTCAAATGAAGATAAACCAAGTTGCTAATAGAAATTATTAAATTATGACCTTTTATAACCCTACATGATCAGCTAAGTTAGGCAGATAGAGCTTCCTCCCAAACTATACTATACAAGTCAAGTGATTTCATGTTAAAGTCAAGGCATCATAAAAAACAACTGAACAGTTCAAGGGTAACTTTTTAAAGGGGAGAGTCCTCTAAGGAGGAATAAAACCAACATACCCTAATTATCCTGGCAGCTTCTAGAAGGATTTGGGAACGCTCCATGCCTGACTTTTTCCTCCATATTTTAAAAGCAGCTTTTGCACTCTGAACTGCCAAATCGACTTCCTTTTCTCCAGAACAAAGGAAAGTAGCTATTACTCGGCCTAAAATGGGAATAAAAAGAAGAGATATTTCTAATGAAGACAGTTCTGCAGGCCATTTAGTCAGTGCCAGGCCTGAAACTGGGAACACTTAAGTTCAAATCCAGCCTCAGATGTTCCTTAACTGGATAACCCTAGGCAAGTCACTGCACCTCTGTCTCAGTTTCCACAACTGTAAAATGAGGATAATAACATCTACCTCTCAGAGTTTTAATGAGGGCCAAATGAGATGTTTAATAAGTGCTTAGCACAGGATGCTTTCCTTCATTTCCGCCCCCATCAGTCTTTCAATACCATCAGAACAAAGAGCTTATAAGTATGCAGAATTGCAACAATTAATCCTATCCTTTACAGTAGGATTGTCAAATAGAAATGGGGTCAAAATATAACACACTTAGAAAACTACATATTAACATTATCTATGTTCCACTGACTTTTATTTATTTAGCTATGTTTCCAGTTACATCTTTAATTTTTTTTAGGGGTTTTTTTTTTGCAAGGCAAATGGGGTTAAGTGGCTTGCCCAAGGCCACACAGCTAGGTAATTATTAAGTGTCTGAGGCCGGATTTGAACTCGGGTACCCCTGACTCCAGGGCCGGTGCTCTATCACTGCACCACCTAGCTGCCCAATCTTTAATTATTTTAAAATATTTTTTATTATTTTTTAATTTGATTATTTTAATTATTTTTTCCACTTTTTAATTATTTTAAATATTTCTCAATTACATCTATTTCTTAGCAAGTCAATTTTTAATTATTTTAAATGTTTCTCAATTACATCTGTTTCTTTGCAAGTCAGTTTGACACCTAAGTTTTTCCTAAATCCTCCCCATCCCTCTCAGGTTCCACTTCTGGTCAACTCTGCTTTATACTTCCTTCTAAGTAACTTACTCTATTAAACAGATATTAATGGGGATTGGGCAAATTAGGCTACCAGTCTCATCTAAACTTTGCATCTCCTCTCCAGGCCACTGAAGCTGCAAGTTCAGCAAACAGTGTTTGTTTAATAAAGATTTTAAAAACTGATTCCCAACAAAAATTGCATAATCTTTGCGGCCAAAAAAAAACTGTCTGGGGGCACAAAAGGTGGGAATCACAGATAATTATGCTTCCAAGTACTTCTGATGCATTCTTCTGCCCTTCAAATGAGATTGCGGATGTAGAATGTCTTGTAAACCTTAAAGTTCTATGTAAATGGTAACTATGGCAAGATGTACTTTGGCCAAACCAAAACTTGGGATTCCCCCTTTCTAACCAGGGTCAAGGAGAGAACTCTGTCCCAATCCTTTGCTAATTCAGCTCATTCTCCCACCCACCACCCTGTGACAAGGGTTATATCGGGCTTGTGGGACCCCGGAAGGACACCTAGGAAGAAGGTGGGCCCAAGAACTGATCTGTGCGACCCTGGGCCAAGTCACTTAACCTTAGCTGTCTTTATCTGAAAAGGGGAGGATTAACACGAATATCATCTACCTGTGAAGACACAATAAAGCATCTAGTGTGTTATAACCCTGAAATCCACATTATAACATGCTGGCTATTACATCATCATCTCATCATCATCATCATCATAGTCCCAGGGCTGAGGGTCATGACCATGGGAGCGCGGACCACCTACTCTTTAAGAATCCTTAAAAACCAGACTAGTCGAGAACCTTGTGGTGGGCGGGAAGCAGAGCCCGGTGGGGCCAGAGGTCACCGGTCCCCCCTCTGCTCTCTCCTCCCTCCTTCCCCCTCCCCGCCCGCCCCGCGCACTCACCCGTGGCCGGCTCCAAGGCCTCCTCGGATCCGGCGCCGTCGGCGGGCTGCACCCGGCTCCCGCCGCGGTAATTGAGGGGCTTCGACACGGAGAAGCTGCCGGTGTTCATGGCGGCGCGGCCGGGCGGCAGGAGCGCTCGGAGGGCGGCGGCCGGGCGGGCTCGGAGGCACAGCATGGGGGCGGCGTAGCGGGGAGGCCGCAGCCGAAGGGGCCCCGCCCCGCGACGTCTTGCTGACGTCCGTGAGGCTCCGCCCCCTGACGGCCCGGGGGGGGACGGTCCGAGAGGCTCCGCCCCCTGGCGGCGGGGGGGGGGCGGTCCGCGAGGCTCCGTCCCCTGACGGCCCGGGGGCGCGGTCCGAGAGGCTCCGCCCCCTGGCGACCCGGGGTGGGGCGCGGTCCGCGAGGCTCCGCCCCCTGACGGCCCGGGGGCGCGGTCCGCGAGGCTCCGCCCCCTGACGGCCCGGGGGCGTGGTCCGAGAGGCTCCGCCCCTGGCGGCCGGGCCCCGGGGGGGGGGGGGGGGGGGCGGTCCGCGAGGCCAGACTGTATCAGTGCGGCTCTGAGGAGGGAAGAGGGAAGAAGGGGAGGGAGCAAAGAAGAAAGCGGGGCGGCATTTCTTACAGGCCTATTCTGTGCTCCACAGGCTGGGGGTACAACAGCGCTCACAGGAAGCTTTGGTGCCAGTCGCCCGGAGCAACCCCGTGGTCTTTGGGGTTCGGTTCCTCCGATGAGACCCCTACTCATGAGGGGGACTTTGGCGATGACAGCTCCCGTTCCTGTAACCCCTGCAAGGGCAGAGTCAAGTTGCATGCCCAGGGGCGCTGCTTGCCCAGGCTGCAGGGCTGTGGCTTGGCCCCTAGACTCTTGGGGTGACGCTGTCTGGCAGTCAAGTGGTTTGACTGGGCCGCCCCATCCTTGTGGACAAAGCCCCGGCTGCTTCCGTTCATTCTTAGGCCCCAGGATTTGCATGGACTGATGCTGAGTGAGATGAGCAGAACCAGAAAAACACTGTGCACCCCAACAGCAACATGGGGGTGATGTTCAACCTGGATTAATAATAATAATAATAATAATAATAATAATAATAATAATAATGGAAAAAATTCTTAGGCCCCAGGAGGGCAGAGGCACTGCTGTTTTTAAATGTGCATCTCCTAAGGTCTCCTTGACACAAATTAAAGAACATTGTCTCTGGAGTGAGAAGACCTAAGTTCAATTCGCCATCTCTGACATTTTTTGGTATGTGAAGTACTTTAAGCCTGAATTTTCTTCTCTATGAAATGAGATTGACTTGCTTAGTCATGTCAAACCCCATAAAGACCAAACTGTCCATAGGGTTTTCTAGGCAAAGATACAAGAATGGTTTACCATTTCCTTCTCCGATGGATTAAGACAAACAGAAGGGCAGCAAAGTGGCATAGCAGATAGAGCACCATCGTTGGAGTCAGGAGGACAGGAGTTCATATCCAGCCTCAGATGCTTAGCTCTTACTAGCTATGTGACTTTGGGCAAGTCACTTAACCCTGATTGCCTCACATCCAAGACCATCTCCAGCCATCCTGATTCGTATCTGGCCACTGGACCCAGATGGCTCAGAAGGAGAGTTCAATTCAAGTGCTTGACATGGCATCATCTCCATAATGTTTTGGTCAGCTTTGAAAATGGACAAATATGAGACAAACAGAAGTTAAGGAGCTTGTCCAGGATCACACAATCAGTGTCTGAGGTCAGATTTGGACTCGTCGTCCTGATTCCAAGTCCAACCATCTATCCACTGAGTCATCTAGCTACCTTCTTTGGCTTATACACTATTAAAACCATATAACTCTATGGCCACTTTTAGTCCTATACCTATGATCCTAAGGACAGAGTCTAATATATAAGGAGTGTAGTGAATAGTGCTGGATGTGGAGTTTAAAAATACCTGAGACTGAATCTTGCTCAGGCATTAGATAGCTGCTTTCTTTAGATTCTGAGGTCTTGGACAGTTTTTACCTTTCTCTTTGAATTCCCAGCCCTTAGCATTGTCTTTGGCTAATAAAAGCACTCTTAACATCCTATCCCTCAGTATTAGTTTCCACTCCTCCTTAATCATTTTTTGTTCTTTCCCTCCTAAAAATGGTTCTTGTTAGGAGAAACAGAAGCAAAATATAAATTGATTAACTTCCTCAATCATTTCCATTATATTATTCACCCCAAGCAATAGACCTATTCCTTTTTAAATCTTCCTCAATCCAACATTCTTTAAAAAAAAATATCCGCCATCAAATTCAGTTCATTTAGTATTGCTGACACTATTTTTAAATGATCTTGTGGTAATCTATATTATGTGACATTGCTTCGATTTTATGGATGTTGTTTGCTGAGTTCCCTGTCCATCATTCAGAGCTACAAACATTTTAAGTCTACATGAATTTATTATGCATCCTCAATGGATCAGGCACTATTCTAAGAACCCAGAATTCAAAAAAAATGGGAGGGGGAAGACGGGTCCTTCTCTAGGACTCATAGTTAATCCAAAGGAGAAGATCATGTACCAACAACTATGTATACTGGATAGACTGGGGGATGGTCTCAAAGGTGTAAGAGTAAGGACAATGGGGAAAATTTTCTTTCAGAAGGTTGACCTTTAGTTGATACTTGAAGGTAATGGGGAGACAGAGATGAGCAATGAGAAAGCTCCAGGTATGATGGACAACCAGTGAAAATGCCATTGACTGGGAGATGGAATGTCCTATGCCAGAAGAAATAGCAAGGAAGCCAATGGCATTGAGTCCTTTGGCAGGGCCCTCTGGTGTTAGTTGGCCTAACATAGGCCAAGATCCAACAACAATAACAAAAAGACTGAGAAGGATTGTTCAGAGAGGAGAAACAGGAGAAAGCACTGCTACAAAAACCTGTGGGGGGGGGGGGAAGAGTACCAAGGAAGATTGAGAAAAGACCCTATCAGTCTCTTTAGACAATTCTTTCTTTGTTTCTTTTTGCAGTCTAAGAATTTCTTTTTTTTTTTTTTAGACAATCAGAGTTACATGACTTGCACATGATCATTCAATTAGTAAGTGTCTGTTCTGGATTTGAACTCACATCATACCTGACTTCATGACTAGTGTTCTATCTATGACACTACCCAGATCCCTGAAGAATTTCATTCTTAACAGTTTCCTATCCTAATGTACCTACCATTCTGGAACATTCCTTTCTTTTTTCAATCTGCACCCCAAAAACCCAGGATGTATGCCAGACTATTTTCTTCTTTCTTCTGCTGTATTCCAAGTTCTAAGTGAATTGCAAATTCACAGTAAAGTTCTTACTTCAGTAATCAGGTTTTCTTGTTGTCTGGAACCTGTTCCACATGAACATCTGTTTTTGGAATAATGAAATCATCATTAAAGCAGTTTGGTAATCTGCCATCTTCAAATGCCCTAATGGTTGAGTCTCTTGTCACTACTCAGTCATGTCTTCATAAGGAGATTCACAATCCCTTATCCTAACTAATCTAATCATTTCTATTTCTCCCTCCTTTGAATCTCATTTAGTGTTTTGCCATGCTTCCTTCCTCAGATTCCTGGATTGATTCTCATGAATTTATCTTCATATATGTTATATATTTATTTCTCCTTTTCTTTTCTCTCCTTTACCCTCAAGCCTTTGTCCTTTCTTTTTCTTCTTTCCTTCCTTAAAAATGATAAGTACATGACCAAGATCTACCTCCACCAGCACCTTTAATTCAACATGCTCCCAAGTCATCTTCTTCCCAGAAAAAGTTTACTGATCCTCTGAAATTTCCTATTTCTCTTGTCTATTTTTTTTAAAATTACTATATGATCCTCTCAGTCACCCAGACTAAAGATTCTTCCCAGGTAATCAGCTAAAGAGTCTGCCTCTGCTGTATATTTAATATCTATTTTCTTCCCTCCATTCACACTACCACAGACTTAAGTAAGGACCTCATAACCTCTCACCTGGAATACTGGGCTATTTTTCCTATCTCAGCATTTCTGCCGCTTGTTTCTCTCTTCTATCTTCCATCTACCCTTCACAGAGTCTCCAGATTAATCTTCCTCACATATTGCTCATATGAAATCCCAGATTAAAAACATTCAGGAGCTCCCTGTCATCTTTGGGATGAAATGCAAACCATTTTCCTGATATTTAGAAGTATCTAGGTTGGACAGTCGATAAATGGCTGTCCCTAGAGACAGGAAGACCTGAATCACCTCAGACACTCCTTAGCTATCTGACCCTGAGCAAGTCACTTTGCCTCCATCTGCCTCAGTTTCCTCAACTGTAAAACAAGGATAATAGCAGCTACTTCCCAGGACTGTTATGGGGATATTTGATTAGCAGGCATGTAATAAAAGCTGTTGCAACCTACTTTTCCCATTCTTATTGTATACTCTATTTTCCTATACCTTCTAATTCTATTCATTAGACATTTATTAAGCCCTTAATTTATACAATCAAGTCATCTTCATTCTAGCCAAACTGGACTAGGAACCAATCCTCAGTTTGGTATTAAACTCTCCTGCCTCTGTTCCTCACTCACCTGAAATGTATTTCTTCCTTTATTATTCTATAACCTGGCTACTCAGGGCAGCTGGGTGGTATACAAGCCCTCTCTGAAATCAGGAGGACCTGAGTTCAAATCTAGCTCAGGTATTTAATAAATACCTAGCTGTGTGACCTTGGCTAGTCACTTAACCCTATTGCCTTGCCAAAAAAAAATATGACCTCAGACATTTACTGGTTGTGTGACCCTAAGTAAGTCATTTAACCCTTTTTGCCTCAATTTGATAAACTTAACTCTTCTTAGCAGTACAATGATTAAAGGCAATTCTAAAAGACTTGTGATGGAAAATATCATCAGCCTTCAGAGAAAGAACTATGGAATCTGAATGCAGACCAAAGCATGCTACTTTCACTTTTTTAAAATTTGTTTTATGTTTTAAAAAACTAAACAAACAAAAAAACTAATATCTAAAAGCATTCCTTGTGGGATCCCCCACAAGGTCCAGTCCTAACAAAAGAGAAGCAATCTCTTTGTTTCATCTTTGTAGACACTTACAAAACAAGGACTGCCAAGGAACAAGCTTATATTTTAATATATTTACAGTTTGATTTTTACATACTGGTCTCTTTGGGTTGTTTTTCTGAATCATAACTGAGAGGCAGAAAAAAATAGATTCCTAGGAGCTATCCCTCTTTCCTACCAGCTAGATTGAGAGAGGAAACTATGCTGCAAATGCCTGACTCTGGAAAAGAAAGACCTTGGGCACCTCCTAGCCAGGCTAACATATGCCCAGTGAATATTGATTTCTGTTCTTTGCTGCCATGTTTGTTCTCTAAGGTGAAAAAAAATGAACTAGGTTACAACATTATGAACTTTTAATGGAAGGGAGAATAAGCTGCCAGTGGGAAGCTAAAATCAAGGGGAGATTTTGTATATAGCCAAGCCTAGTAGGAACAAAATGCTTGACCTAGAATATGATGAAGGCAACCAAGAAGGAACAACAGGATCTCAGCTTTGTAGCATTCTGAATAGAACTTTGCAGAGGGAGTGCTTTGCAGCTATCCTGGTAGATGTATTTCCAGGGAGCAAGTTGGACTAAGTAAGAGTATACTCACAGCTTTTAGGGACTATCTAGTTTAACATTATTCCTTTAAATTGATCTAATAGCTTAAATACCAAAACCTGGTGAGAGAAATGTTTATTAATAACCAATAATTCAAAGAGATCCAGAGTTCTCCCCTTCTTCTAAAATCCAGATTTTTTTAAGGTTATTTAGAGATAGCTTCCCTGTGCAAGAGTGAAATGATGTCACTTTCAAAACCTCATTTTAATATAGCCCACCTCCCATTCTGTTTACCTGTCAGAACTGATTGCCATTCCTCTTCCAAAAGAGCATGTACAGATAAATCACCATCCTTTTATTAAGATGCCAGAATTATTTTTTTAAATAAATTTATTTATTTATTTTCTCACTACCTGCAAAGATAGTTTTCAGCAATCATTTTTTGGTAAGATTCCAAGTTCCACATTTTTCTCCCTCCCTCTCTTGCCCCACCTCCCCTTGACAGCAAGTAATCTAATATAGGTTATACATGAATAGCTATGTTAAATATATTTCCATATTAATCATCTTGTGAAAGAAGGATATGTACAGAGGGAGAAAAAACCATGAGAGGGAAAAACCATAAAACATAAAATAAATTTTTAAAAATTGAGAAAAGTATGCTTTAATCTGTATTTAGACTCCATAATTCCTTCTCTGGATGTGGATGGGATTTTCCATCACAAGCCCATTAGAATTTCTTTGATTATTGTACTGCTGAGATGAACAAGTCCATCATAGATGATCATCACACAGTCTTTCTATTAATGTGTACAATGTTCTTCTGGTTCTGCTCACTTCACTCAGCTTCAATTCATAAAATGACATCATTATTAATAATATTATTAAAATACCCAGAAACTATGACTCTTGAAATTATTTTAATTGCTACACTGGGTATTATCTTAAGAAGGCCTATGTTAAAATGTACAAATTGTTTGGGAATCCATGCTGTCTATATGATTAACTTCTCTACACCTCAATACAAATTTAAGGTAATAATAATAATAATTATAATAGTAGCTATTATTTATATAATACCTATTATATGCCAAACACTGGGGCTCTTATTATCTTCATTTTACATGTAAACAAATAGGCAAACAGAAGTTAAATGATCTGTCCAAGTCACACAGGTAGTAAATGTCTGAGGTTGGATTTGAACTCAAATTTTCCTCACTCTAGGTCTAATTCTCCCATCTGCCATGGAACTGGAAAGGACCTTAAAACCTACCCAGTACTATGCCTTCCAGAGACTTTATATACTTTACTCAAGGTCACAGAATGAGTATCAGAGTTGAACTCAAAACCTCTGACTCCATATGCTTCTGACTACATTGGGTGGGCTTCAATTAATTCCTTCATTTTTAAATAAGGGTGTTGGATTTAATGCTATTTGAAGTTTCTTTCAGCTCTAAGTCTACTGGTTCTCTCCTATGAGCATTCATTGGTTTGTCAAATAATCAGCTAGCCTTAAATGACCAGAGAACAAGTTGGGAGGAGAATAACTTCAAAATATATAAAATGTAATGGGAGGAAAATGAGTTTTCAACAGGAGCTGGATGGCCAGGGAGTAATATAGAGCACTCCAATATCAGTGTGACCAGATATAAATTGGGAGAAAATTGTCAAATGTGAAAAAAGATGCCAAAAGACATTGAAAAAGAGATGACATCCCCAGTGAAGAGAGGGAGGATTTCTAAGTATAAAGGAAAGGGAACTTGTTCAAAAATGTCAATTAAAGAGAATTTGGGGTAATCTACAGTTTACCTAAGGCCAGTTCCAGAGGTCACATCCTATTCCTGTTCTTGTGATAAATCATCAGTTGGTTGATTCAAGAAAAACCTGAAAAACAGACTAAAAATAAAGAAGCCTAGTAAATTTTGGGACAAGTGTACGATCTGCTAGTGAGACTAGAAAGAATATATTTTCCTGAGGAAGAAAATATTAAATTACTGTACCAAATAAGCAAAGAATAGGTTTAAAGGGTTCTTTGGTAAGTCAGGTATCTTGATCATGTAACAACAAATTAAAACAATCCATAAAAGTCTATGAGGCAATGGAAAAGGCCTAGAAAAATACCCATTTCCAAAGACAAATAGCCTCATTAACCTCAGATATATGTGCTCATGCACCAATTAAAGAAGTTGAGCAGGGAAAGAAGCTCTCAAATACCCAGCAAATTCATAAAATCTAGTAAGAAGTAGACTCAGGGGGCAATCCATTCCAACTGGAAAGATAATGAGACTAGCCTAACATGCCAACATTGTCTTCTGGGGGGAACCAGGATAGCCTATTTCTCTTCGAACTATATTTAGACATATATGTTGTTGGTGAAGTATTTCTTCATGATTCTTCATGATCCCATTTGGAGTTTCCTTTGCAGAGATACTGAAGTGGTTTGCCATTTCCTTTTGTAGCTCATTTTATAGATAAGGAACTGAGGCAAACAGAGTTAAGGGGACTTGCAAAGGGTCACAACAGTCAGTCAGTGTCTGAAGCCACATTGGAATTCAGGAAGGTGAGTCTTCTTGACTCTAGGCTTAGGGCTCTATCCATTGTGCCACCTAACTGCTCAATTGACAATAATCTGTTAACTTGTCCACAAAAACTTAATGTCTTCATTCTTATTCTGTAATCTCTTATGAATATTAACATTCACAAAGTGACAGTATTTTCCAAGTAACACTCTCAAAGATTCACAGTATCTCTCAAAAAATATATTTAACCAATCACTAAAGCAATTCATAAACTGAATAAACAATTAAATAACAGTTTTTAGCAACAATAGTAGTAAGTAACAGCGACCATCATCAGAAAGTTACCAGCCCTGGGGTGGCTAGATGGCCCAGTGAGTCAGGAGTACCTGAGTTCAAATCCAACCTCAGGCACTTAATAATTACCTAGCTGTCTGACCTTGGGCAGGCCACTTAACTCCATTTGCCTTGCAAAAACTTAAAAACAAAGAAAAGGAAGAAAGAAAGTTATCAACCCAATAAGATGTATCTGCTTTGGAAAGACTAAATTATAAGAATTTACAGTCATAACCAATGGGGTAGAAGAATTTTGAGGGACAATGGAGAAGATAGACCATTAGCAAATTCTTTTTTTTAAGAGTAAATACAAATTATTAGTGTGAAAAATAGGAAGAAGAAATAATTGAAATTATTAGAAACAAATTTGAATAAGTAGTGAGATGTCTATGTGGCACATGATAGAGTGCTGGACCTTAAAGGATATAGAACTAACTTCAAAACTGTTCTCCAACAAGTCACTTAATTTCTGTCTATTTCAATTTCCTTATCTGTAAAACGGGGGTAGGTACTTATATCACAAAATTATTGTAAGGATAAAATGAGATATCATTTGTAAAGTCATTGCAAATCTTAAAGCACAATATAAATACTAGCTATTATTGTTATTATTATTATTATCGATAAAACTATCCAGGTAAATGAAAGGCATAATTTTATACAAAAATGCAAAATGTACAGATTAGCGGAACAAAAAAGAGAGAGCTTAAATAATCGAGTGACATAAAAAGAAATTGAACAAGCTATAAATGATTTCCCAAAGGGCAGTGAGCATGGGGGAAACAGGAACAGAGAAATGAATTCTAGCAAATATTCAAAAAATTAATTCTAATACGACATTAATTTTGTAGAAATAGAAACAGAAACAGAAATGATCCTCCCGAATACCTGCTGTGATATAAATAGATACGTAATTCAGGGATAAATAGAATAGAAAGAAAACTATATTCCAAAATTCCTAAATAAAAATAATACCTCGGGCACGGGGGGGGGGGGGGCGGTGGCCACGTGGCTTGGGTGGCTTTGGGCCGCTTCTCACGGGCCCCTGGCACCCCGGGCATCTACATGGGCAGGTCCACTCATAGTGGAGGCGGCGGTGGTGGTGGAGGCGGTAGACGGTGAGATTCTTACTCTGATAGAGGATATGATCGAAGTTATGACAGATATGAAGAATATGATTACCGGTACAGAAGGAGATCACCTTCTCCTTATTACAGTCTATATAGATCACGGTCAAGATCCCGTTCCTATAGCCCCAGACGCTATTGATGAATTTGAACGGTTGCTATGGAGGACTTGGATTTTTAAAATTCTTCTGGATTTCTCCAGCCTTTTAATCTTCCCCACCTCTCAAGAACCCTTACAAAATCTTTGGTTTATTTAGAATCTACACTTTTTAAGTTGATATATTGCTGTTTTCACCCCTTTATTATACTCTGAAAGATGTAATTGTTGTAGTTTTGAGTAGTCAAACATCTTAAACAGAACTTAAAGGAAACTCCCCAGTGTTAATATGTTTTGTAAATTCCTTTTTTGTTTTTACAAAAAAAAAATTAACTCCTATCTTAATCATATGAGGAAAGAAATTGTTGTTTTTGAAAAGCTTGTTTTGTGTGAATTGTACACACCTTATAACAGAAATTTTCATTGACAAATAACTAGGTGTTTTAGGGGTGTTTTGTTTGTTTATTTTTGGTTAACTGTTTGCCTGTTTATTTTAAGAAAAATAGTAACCTATCTAAAACTGTTCAGTAATGACAAATTTATATGTGGGGTGGCATGGAACAGTCAAATAGTTGAGTGTAGAAAGTTTGAAGCGGTAGAAGAAAAATGATTCTTGGATCATTTCTCTTAAAAGGAAACAAAAATTGAACCCTGAAAATTAGGTCTATGTTTTAGAAATGAAAAGCTTGTGGACTCCTGCACAACATACTGCATTTGAAATATATCTGTCAACCCTTACAAATTTAATTAAAGTGTGGTTTTTGTGTGTTTTTTTTAAAAAACCTTGTTCAGTTTAAACGTTCCCTTAGTCAGTGAAGGACAACCCCTATTTATTGAATATAGCAATTTAGTTACATAATTTGCTGTTATAGAAATTTTGGTATTGGGATAATGGGTTAAGCAGGTTATAGTTTACAGTCCTTTGAAGTCATGTGGGGGGGGGGGGTTTACCATAAGTCTGTTCTCATTTCAAATAAAAGTTAATTCCATTAAAAAAAATAATACCTCTAAAGAATATTGAGGCAAAGGATAAATATTGGCAAAGAAGCTAGAACACATATCAAAAAGTTTATATGAGTGAGATTTATGAGGTGAGATTTATGCCAGAAATCCAGAGTTGGTTCCAAATTAGAAAAACCATAAACATAATAGTTCATAGAAAAATAATATTAATATCACAGAATTATATCAACAGATACAGATAAGACTTTTGACAAAATTCAAGTCACTTCCTTTAAAACAACTAGAATCTGGTACAGTTAGGTGTCAGTGGATAGAGCACCAGCCCTGGAGTCAGGAGGACCTGAGTTCAAATTTGACCTCAAATAATTAAAAATTACCTAGCCATGACAAGTCACTTAACCCCATTGCCTTGCAAAAAAAAAAAAAAAACAACCTAGAAATCATATAAATAAGTGGCAGCTAAATGGTACAGTGAATAGAGTGACAGAACTGGAGTCAGGAATACTTGAGTTGAAATCTGACTTGAGTTATTTACTAGCTGTGAGACCTATGGTAAGTCACTTAAACTTGTTGACTTCAATTTCCTCATCTATAAAATGAGCTGGAAGAAAAACATGGCAAAGCACTCCAGTATTTTTGCCAAGAAAACCCCAAGTAGAGACATGAATAAAACAACTGAAAAACCAAAGTCTATTAGAAATATAAAAATAACAATACTACCTATATATATATATGTATGTATGTATGTATTAATCAGTGTTATGTCAATCAAACTACCAAAGAATTACTGTATAGACAAAGAAAAATAATAAAATTTTTTCTAGAGAAGCAAACAAACACATAGTAACCTAGTCTTCAATAACCAGAAGTCCCTGAAGTTGGGGGTAAGAACACACTATTGGAACCAAAAAGCTGCTCAGAAAATTGCAAATCAGTGGAAGAAATTAGGTATAAACAAATATATATCATACTATATATCAAAATAACCTCCAAATGGATACATGACAAATATAAAAGATCTTTTCACATCATAAATAAATTAGAGAAGTCAAGAAGAATTATATTTCAGATCTATGAATAAAGGAAGAGTTCATGACCAAATAAGGGATAGAGAGAATTCCAGAACATAAAACAGATAATTTTAGTGATAGAAAGTTAAAAAATGTTGCCCAAACAAAATTAATTCAGTTGAAACCAGAAGGGAAAGAATTAACAAGGGATAAAATATCTGTAGTAAGTTTCTCTGATAAAGACTGCATGCTTGAGATATATGAGAAACTGATTCAAAATTTTAAATCCACTCCCTTATTGATAAATGATAAAAGAATGTGAATGGGGTTGTTTCAAGGGAAGAAATTCAAGCTATCACATTAGATAAATGCTCCAAATCATTAATAATTAGAGAAATGTAAATTAATCAACTGATATTCCACCTCACACCCATCAGATTGACAAAGTTGACAAAAAGAAGATAATGACAAATGTCAAAAGAGATGTAAACTCACTAATATTAGTCCAGTCATTCTGGAAAGCTATATGGAACTATCATCCCAAGTAACAAAAAAACCATTTGAACCAGCCATAACACTACCAGAACAATATCTCAAAGAGATCAAAAACAGAAGGAAATAGTCCATATGACCAAAAATATTTATAGCAAATTTTTTTGTAGTAGCAAATAACTAATTATTAACAGAATAGTCACTAATTGGATAACAATTGAAAGACAATGCCACTATTCAGTTTATTCAGAATCTTCTCATGAATCCTCTTATTTATTCCAAATACGAATATTAAATACTAATCCTTTCTCTTTCTTCAGTCATGAAAGAAAAAGATGTCACTTCATGGATGATAGTTAAAACTCAATTTCTTTATAGCTAAGTAAACAAATAAGTAAATAAATTATGATGCCTGAAAATGCAATAATATTGTACATTAATAAATAATGAGGGCGGCTAGGTGGCGTAGTGGATAAAGCACTGGCCTTGGAGTCAGGAGTACCTGGGTTCAAATCTGGTCTCAAACACTTAATAATTACCTAGCTGTATGGCCTTGGGCAAGCCACTTAACCCCATTTGCCTTGCAAACAAAAAAACCCTAAATAAATAAATAAATAAATAATGAAAGATAATTTCCAAAAAACCGGGGTGGGGGGGGATTTATATCAACTGATAGAGAATGAAATGAGTAGCAATAAGAGAATAATTTATACAATAAAATAACAATATAAAAATCCAACAACTCTGAATGACTTAAGAATTTTCACTATAATGACCAATTGTAATTCCAAAGCTCCTTTGTTCTGGTAAGGGAAAGGGAAAGGAATATTTATTCTATGCCAGACTCGGTTTTAAAACCTTTACAAATATTATATAATTTGAGGCTTACAACAAGCCTTGAGTTAGATGCTGCTACTATTTCCATTTTGCAACTGAAGAAACTGAGGCAAACAGAGGTTAAATGATTTTTCTCAGGGTCATATGGCAGCTACTACACTGTACCACCTAAAAACCTCTATTACTTACTTCCTGGCCTAAAGGATACAAGAATGAGAAATATTTTTGCACATGGCCAATGTGGAAATTTGTTTTGCTTCACTATGCATATTTATTATAAGAATTTTGCTTTTCCATTTTTTCATTTGGGAGAATGTTGAATAGGATGAAGTGATAGCAATATGATTCCCAAACAAAGATGAGAACAGAAAGAAGGTCGATCAATCAATCAACATTTATTAAATGCCTACTATGCTAATTGATAGGGGGGAAAAAAGACAAAAAACAATCCCTGACCTTTGGGGACTTAACAATCTAATGGAAAGCATGGCAGCTCAAAAGTCACATGTTGAATTCATTGTATATTTTTTAAAGCTCTTAAATCATAGGCATTTGAATTTTAATAAGCAATATGCTCATTCTGTTTTACAATATGTATGGAAAAGCTAATTAAATTGGCTTTTGTAAAGATCATAATTTTTCAAAAACAAAAAATGTCAGTGGGAAATTTGTGGTAGAAAGTTTTATTTTTAATCATTTAGTCTGTCAGCTATAAAGATCTTGAGTCTTAACTGTTATGCATGAAGTGGCATCTTTTTCTGAAGACAGAGAAAGGATAGTATTTAAAATTCTTATTTGGAATAAATAAGATTCATGAAAAGATGCTTTAATTAATATTCTGAATAAACTGAATAGTGGGACTGTCTTTCAAAAGTAAGAAATCAAGAGTGAAATGATGATTCAAGATCACTGCCTGTGATCTATCTCACAACTGAAATATTGAAAATAATTATTTATATCTTTATGCTAGTATTTATTATCTTGTAAATATTTTGCATGATAACTAATATTGATGTTCTTTTAGTTATAGGAGATTATGGATTTTCATAGAGATAGAAATGTGAGCAACTGCTTCTAGGAAAAGACGTTTCTTCAGTTTATCAAATAGATAGTAAACAACATGTAATAATCTAGTAAAGGAGCTCAGAGTCAACTGACTAATTACTGAAAAAGACATTAAAATTTTAATAATTCAAAAAGAAATATCCAAAATACTCCTCTATTACCTTAGAAGTTTAAATGAGAATGAATATGTTACCTGAGAGGATAATGATCACATATAGGCTTCTTGTCAATTGACTCTACAAACTATTTGCCCTTTGCCCTTATTAGACATATCTGTAATATTATTCTAGTATTCTGGAGGAAGCCTAACTGGAATCTCTTCTCTTTTTCCTTCCCTTTAAGTGGAAAAGAAAAACAAATTTCATGAGAAGAGGGTTTTTGTGAAGCATGTTCTTAGAATCTGGAATGTTTGGGAACAAGGGATAGAGCTATAAAGCAAATGGATCACAGTCTCTGAGCCCAAACAGGTTCAGAGATCAAGATTCAAGCAGGAAAAATATGTAAAATGATGAGAAGGCTAAGTCCTAATTTTGAAGAAAAAGTTCTTTGACCCACTCTAAGTGGAGAAACTGATGACTCAGAAAGCTGAACAGAGGTTAATGAGGCCCAATCCTTAAGACTACTAAATTTCATGGTCCATAATGGTTATAATCCATAGTTCACAAGCTTCTTATGTGCCTCTAGGGTTACATGACTGCTTATATACACACACACACACACACACACACACACACACACACATAAACATTTATAAAAGTATAATTCCTAGAAAAGACAAAAAATGTCTCAAAGTACTTTGTTCTAGTCAAAACTCATCTGAAGTCATGGATAAAGTAGTGGACATTATACTTTAAGAGGAAGATTGACAAATGAGACAAGAGACAAGAAGACTGGAGGTCTTGAAATCATATCAAATACTTAGTAGTTGAGTAAACAGGGGAGTTATTTAGTGATAACATAATGGTTCTTCAAATATAAGAATGTGGAATGGAATTAAATTAAAACAACATTTACTAAGTACCTTCTTGCTGGTTGCCAAGGATTAACAAAATTTAAAATAACATACACCCTTCTTTCTTTCATATTGTAACTAAATTAAGATATTTACATAGGTAAATCTTATGAATATGGGATTGTGATATATACTCATAACTTCTGGGTTCTCATTGATTAATCTCCCATTACGCCAGAACGTACAATATTTCATGATACAAGTGCTACATGAGCTCCCAGAAGAAAGGTTGTCAACAATGTAGAAACCAAGAGTAAAGGAATGGATTTATTCTATGAATATCCAGAAGTCAAAACTAAGATAAGTAGAAATTATAGAAGAAAAGATTTTGATTCAGTAAAGAACTTTATACCAATTAAAATAGAGGAATAGATAACCCTATGGAGTAAGTGTGCTCCTCATCAGAAATAGTGGTAATGTAGAGGCTGTTTGCTCACTCATCAGGGATGGTATTGAAGTGTCTCCTGCCTTACATATTTACTCAATAACATCTAAACTTAAACTTCTATAGTCCCCCCCAAAAGGATCGCAGAGTTATTAAAATAACAGTTCTGAAAACTATCTGAGCAATAAAAAACTCCACCATCTAGCGGTCATTTGGATAAATCCTTCTTTGAAATTCAAGTGTGCTCAGATATGCCACCTAGTAGCTGAAATGATAAATTGCTCTGCAGATTGGCAAGGAGAATGAAACCCTTCTAACCACAGGAAAATAGGAAAAGTCTATACATTCCCTCAATTAGGTTGTAAACTACTTGTGGGCAATGAGTTATATTTTATATTTTTCTGTATTCCAAAAAGCACCTAGAAAAAATACTCAATAAGGATTTATTAATCTGAATTTGCTTGCTTCTTTGTACCTACCAGATCCTTTTCTATCCTTAACCTAAAATCAATTTGTATACTGGTACTTAGTTGGCATTATTTTCAGCATGCTAAGTTGAATATTATAAGAAAAATGATTTATTTTTTAAGTTTGATAAAAAAAATCTTTTGTATGGTATGGGAGAAAGAATATTGGACTGAGTCAGCAGAGGTAGGTTCAATAATTATAACTCATATTTATACAGCACTTTAAAATGCTACAAAGTTATTTCCTCCCAACAACATTGTGTTGTAAGTAAAGCACTATTATCCCCATTTTACATATGACAAAAATGAGGCTCAGAATAATTAAGCAGTTTTCCTATGATCACAAAGAATCTGATGTAGGACTTAAACTCCCCTGTTACTATGTCCATTTCTGACTCTGCCCCTCAAAGAACCTGGCAAGTCATAGTCTCCTCACTATGAAGTGAAAATTAAAATGTCAGATGAATACACATGGTTGTGTAGGTTGGAGGAAGGGGCTGCACAAAACCTGGCAAATAGGTGAAATTACAATTGGTCATTATATTGATCAAATTCTTAGGTAATTTAGAGATGTTGGGTTATTTTACATTGTTGTATTCTGATTGATTGATAAGCTTTAGCATTTTCTACAAAAAATATAATTCCTTAAGAAAATAACACTTAAACTGATTAGTTTCTACTCTTAAGTAATATATTATGCCAGCTAGAGTTAAATTTGTTGTTGTATATTAACTGGACAGCACTGGTAGCATACAGTATGCAACACCAGTTTCCATAAATTGTTCTAATTTCCTTTTAAAGTTTAAGTCTAGGGGGTAGCTAGGTAGCGCAATGGATGTAGAGCATCGGCCCTGGAGCCAGGAGTACCTGAGGTCAAATGCAACCTCAGACACTTTAATAATTACCTAGCTGTGTGATCTTGAGCAAATCACTTACCTCCATTGCCTTGCAAAAAAAACAAAACAAAAAATAAATAAAGTGTAGGTCTAAGGAATTCATTCTTTGATCTTTCCTTGGTATTCCATACTACCAAAGGTATTGAAATAGCTAAGACCCTTGTGATTGGGGTGGAAGTAGAGCATGAAATTAGAAAGAAATTTATCAGCCTACAAAAAATACTAACGGATATAATACATGAATATGATATGTATAATATATCTACTTTCTTAAAAATATGTAGTTTTCTATGTATATATGCCTATATATATATGACATGCAAGCACAAAATATTTAAGTCACACAAAATACAGTGCCATGATCCCTGTGTTTAACAAATTAGAAATCACAAAATAATAATGATACAAATAAACTGATGGTAAAAGATTCCTATATTTACTAGAAATGATACAATTGTTTTCTTGAGAGGATGAATGTATCTAATGCTACCATTCCCTCTACATTGAAATATTTCACTATATTCAAAAGTCTTTAATACTTCCATTATCTTATAAATCCAAATATTACATAGCACAAGGAAATGTGACCATAGACCTATAGTATATTATTGATGTGTTCCTTCTTCTGGGCTTGAATATGTTGCCATATATGATTCGGATTGCTTCTAAAAATCTGGAACGTATTGAAACAATCAAGAGGGAAAAAGTCATAAAGGAGGTTAATTAACAAGGATAATTTCAACAAATAAGAAATATTATTTATTATTTCATATTAAACCTAATTATACCCTAAAATCTGGTGCGTTATACAATATTGCCAATATGTGCTCTATCCAGGATACTTTATTGGAAAGATTATTGAATGAGCAATCAAAAAACCTATTCCATGTCCAATTCTTATATTACCTGATATGTGGCCAAGGATAAATCATTTTGTACCTCTGGGCCTTAACTTTTTCATCTTCAAAATGGATCATTGAAATTAGAGGGTCTTCCAGGTCTTCTCAGATCCAATATTCTATGACTCTACCTAATTATAAATGAAATCTATCTGATAAAATGCTGTACCAGTAATTGGAAATAATTTAGCAGCTAAAAACTTCCCTGTCTCATTAAAGAAGTTGTTCCAGCATCTATTTTTTCCTTAACCTCAACTGAACAAGGTAGGTTGTTACCATATTTCTGTTGAGAACTTGAGAAAACTTATAATGACAATGATGATGCAGTGGAAGAAGGATTTGATTAGGATGCAGGAAATCTGGATTTTCATTCTGGTTCTGTGCTAACTCGCTCATCATAAGCAAGTTATTTGCCCTCCCTGAACCTCACTTTGCTCAACTTTATAAAGAGGTTCAGATGATCTAACATTTTGTGACTTGGGTGATTTGGAGTGCTGCTTTTGCATAATGCATAAAATGATTTATTTTTCTGACAAGTGAAGAAAGAAAAAAACTTTTGTTTTTATTTTTTTGTTTTTGATAGAAGAATGATGTTTTGCAAAAGGGGGAGAGTTGTTTTGTAATAAGAAAAGATTGCCAGGTATCATTCTACACCAAAAAGGAAATGAAGGACTTCTTTCAAGTACAATGAAAAAGAGTTCAACCCAGGAGACTTTCTTTCCCAGTTTAGGGGAAAAGTCCTAACCTTTTCTCATAGTCCTACTATCTAGATTTCTTTTATTTTATAAATCTTGAGATGCAGCAAAAAGAAAGGCAGTTAGCACTGGAATGAGAGTCAGATGTCCTAGGTTTTAATCCTGGCTCTTGCTGTTGCTTAACCTATCACTCAGGTTTCTCCTCTGTAAAATGAAAAGACTGAATTAGATAATCTATAACATCCTGCCCTGCTTTATCTAATACTGTGGTCCTATGACTCTATGGAATGGTGTTTCCATGAATGATAGTAAGCAGGAAAGTGTGTAATGGTTTCCACTGTGAGAAGACCTGCTGAGTTGGAGTGTCTGAACTGTTGTCTCCCTGTCTAGACTGAACTTTGGCAACTATCAGTGCTCCCAAACCGGAGTAACCATGTAGAATTTTTAAACTTTCCTTTTTTAATGCTATTTTATTTTATTTTTTCCTATTACATGCAAAGATAGTTTTCAACATTCATCTTTTTGTAAAAGATGAATTCTACATTTTTCTACCTCCCTCCCTTCCCCCCTCCTCATGGCAGCAAGATTATCTGATAAAGATTGTTTATATACAATCATATAACCATGTATGATTACAAGGACATAATAAAACATCAATCAACAATCATTAAGTGCCTACTATTCGCTAAGCACTACTCAGATGAGTCAAAGAGGATTCAGCAGGATTGCAAAGAATTTGTTACTCAGGTCCTGGAGAAGTATAACATAGAAAAGACCATAGTCAGCCCCAATATAGGAAAAGTTATCTTTTTATTGATGATAATGTTTGTCCTTCATTGTTGAAGAAAACAATGATATCAGAAAAGTGATGCTATGACAAGAAAAGAATTGGATTTGAGTGAGGGGGTGCTGTGTTAAGTCTTTAGCTTTACTTTCTCCTCTGGAGCCATCTGAATGGCCAGAACTGAATCAGGACAACTGGAGATAGCCCTGGATGCAATCCAGGTTAAGTGACTTGTCTAAGGTCACACAGCTAGCAAGTGTCAAGTATCTGAGATCGTTATTTGAACTCAAGTCCTTCTGACTCCAGGCCTAGTGCTCTGTCCACTGTACCACCTAGCTATCCATTTTGTATTAGTTATAAATTTCATACTCCATCCTTCCCCACCCCACCCCATGAAGTTCTTTTATTAAAAAGAAACCTGTTAGAGATCATATATGTGTATGTGTGTGTGCATGAACAAACATGCTTTAAAAAGGCAGGACTCAAAACTTTAAAATAATTAATAATTTAATACTTGTTTTAATATGTAATTGGGGGAAATTTTTTTTAAATGGTAGGTCAGATTGCTACCACTAGGGGGCAAACAGCGATAACTAATTGGAAAGAAGGTGTATTTAGAGTTTAAAGCAATAAAAGTAGAGAAACGACAGACAGATAGATAGAAACAGAGACAGGAGCCAGAGAGACAGAGAGACAGAGACAAAATAAAGACAGACAGATAAACACATATTAAAATAATAACTGATATTTATAAAATATTTATGTAATTTATAAAATTATTCAAGATGTATATAACACTTCATCTATCTAGCATCTGGTCTAGAAGGGCCACTTATCTGTGGCCACAGGGAACTGTACCCTCCCTGGCTTGTATTCAACCACTGCTATTTATTCAGGTCAACTCTAGGGAATCCTTATCTTTTCTTGGGGGATCAGCCTCCCCATTCTCACATTCATTTGGCTTACCACCAAATATGATATAACTATTTTCTATATGTTTTGCAAGAGCTATAGAAAACTACCACATTATTAATCATCATGAATCATATAAGTGCATTAATTAAGAAATCCCATGAAAATGTTTCAAAAATACCTACAGCATTATACTTTCTGCTTGGTTGGCAATTGACCTGACTTTGATATCCTTTTCTTTAATTCTGTCTTTGCTACATAGGAGGCATAAACTTGTAAGAATTATGATTATAAACTTATGAGACTGATTCTTTCTGGTAAATATGTCCAAACTTAAACATCTAAATGACTGTTTTCATAAATGGTAGAATGAGTGGTATACATTTATCTTCCACCAAATTCTTTTCAGGTATACTTCTATCTTAGAATTTTGGGGTTCATATGCATTTATATAAATAGATCTAAATTTACAAATTTATCTTTATACATATTTAAATGTTTATATGAACTCATTTTACAGATCTATATATACATACAGATGGGTATAAATTTTATATTTATTATTTATATCTATACACATATGGGATGTGTAAGGCATTCAGGGAAGAATGAGTACCTATGGTATGAGGGCAACCAAGCCCTTTTCAGGACTGCTCATCTACCTTTGGTGTCTATGGGTCATCCAGCTCTCACCTGTGACTCTAAGAAGTTGTAGCAGACTCAGCAGCCACACCCCAGGAAATCATCTCAGCAAACAGGCTAAACCAGGTTTCCAGAGGCCTCAAACCCTTAGGTGACTTGGAGGGGGGGGAGGTGTCTACTCCAACCACAGGAAGACTTCCCCAGTAGAACAGGCAGATATGAACATTTCGTTTGAATGGGCCATGAAGATGATGGAAAAAGATGTTATGGTATGCTTAGAATCTGGCCAGACCTTGAAGAAACCAAAGTCATGCACTGCAGCCAGAGTCATCACCAGTTGTCTTCATTTTTGTCTTGCCACTGGGCTCCAAATGACTCAAGAAGAGAGAGTCAGTTCTGATTGTTGTTACTTAAATCCAATTTTGCCACAAATCAAAAACCAGTCCTTGACCCTGACATTGTGATATAGTTTTGGTCCTCTTCAAACATGACAGAAAAACAACAATCACCTAAACGTACATATATGGACACCATTGTATACATTGATGCAAACAAAGAGATAGATAAATGTATCTGTCTATTCTCTATCATATACAAATGTGTATGTAGATGTATGTAAACCTCTAAAATTCAAAGGTAGACTCATGCAGAGAGAGAGAGAGCTTGACAGAAAATAAAATAATAATAAAAAAGTGTAATTACTATAGATCATACAGTCAACAAAAAATATTGTCTATTATGTGCTATTCATATTTGAAAAAAGAAAGACAGTCCTTGGCCTCGTTGTATTATAAACAAGTTTATACTTTCAATGAGTATAATCAAGGAGCTAATATTTTGACTAAGTTAGTTACTGGGATAATTTGGCCTTTGTAATAGCATAGCTATTGGTTAAACATTGCTAAGAAATGGTGATCACAGTCACTAATTTTAGTTATGTCCATTCCCCAATTTTCAGAGTCAAGAGTTTGCTGAAATGAAAGAGATTGAATCTCCTGTACAAAATATCTTCTCATCTTTAAATACCTCCTAGTTTTGTCCATTTTTATCCTAGATTATGGGCTTGCTACACCAAAAAGACAAAACAAAAAAAAATCTCATTTATATGTGACTCCGATATCAGTAACCAATAAATGGGTTTTCTTTTTGTTAATATTTAATTTTATTTTGTGTGTCATCACACAAAATAATGTTGTTTAATACTCCCTATATTCAGCAACTTTTCATTCCTTTCTAGAACAAATCATTGATGGTGAAGTGGCATGAAGCTTGCATATGGTATTAAGTCTTTGAACACTTTCTTTCTTAAACTTTCTTCAGTTATTCCTTGGCAGTTGTGAAGGTCTTCATAGAATTTCCCTACTATATATACTCACTAGGGCAGATGTTAGTGCCTAGATTGCAATGAACTTTGGGAGTTTGGGCATGTTTTTTAGGGCATGATAAATGAGGATCTAAAAGGAGGAAGAGGGAGAGGGGGGGGAGAGGGAGAGGGAGGGGGAGAGGGAGAGAGAAGGAGAGAGGGAGAAGGAGAGGGAGAGGGAGGGAGAGGGACAGAGAAAAGGAGAATAATTGATGAGGCAAGAGATTTATTGGACCAAGATGTCTATTATGTCTAAAAAGAAGAAAAAGGATGCATATTACAGCTATAACATATCTTTTTATCTATCTACATAGGAAAATAGCAATGATAAAAATATATATGTACATGTACACATTTACTTTCTATTATAAAAACATATACATGTAGACACACACATTAATACACACACACACACACACACACAAACATACACGTTTTACTACTGGAATCTTCCTATATAGGAGTTCAAGTTGAAGAAAGAGTTACTGATGTATTTTTCATAACCTATCAGAACAAGAAGAAGAAGCATTTACCCTGTGATATTTCTAGGTATATGCAAAGGCACTTTACAGTTGAGGAAATCAAAGCAATCCATAGTCATATGAAAAATTGCTCTAAATCATTACTTATTAGAGAGATGCAAATTAAAGCATCTCTGAGGTACCACCTCACACCTCTCAGACTGGTCAATATGAACAGAAATGATCTTTCTAGGTAATAAGTTAACATTAGGTCTTGAAAAAAACTTTTTTCAATTTGAAAAAAAAAAATTTAAAAAGCAGTCTTGGTTGATGAAGACTATGACATACTGAGTCTGGTATAAGATGTGGTACATTCTTTCTGTTGTCTTTTCTCTAATGTTTGAAAGGAAAAACTATTTCTTCAAATGATAGAGCTGAGGAATTGACCTGAGAGAAGGGTATGCCCAAGGGGAAGCATTAGAAAGGAGTAATGTCATCAATGAGATGACATTATCTCTATTAATAACACAACATGCCAACATAACTGCTAGATAAGCATAATAGTTGTTTGACCGTAGTAAAAATAAGAGAATTAGACTAAATGCCTAGACATTCTTTTCAAGAATAACATTCTATGGTTCTACAATTCTAATGAGAAGAGCTAGGGCAAGTGGAAGTGTCAAGTGGAAGAAGCATTGATCTTATAATCAGGAAAATTGGGTTCAACTCTTGGCTCCAGAAAGAGCTCTGTAATAGAGTCGAGAAGGCCAAGGTCCAAATTCCATTTCACATACTTATTAGCTATGGTTCCATGAACATTTCATTTGAATTCATCAAGCCTCAGTTTCTTAAATTGTAAAATAAGAGTAAAACTAATTCTACTCCCCAGTTCAAAGGGAGATTAGAAGGATCAGATGAAGATATTGGGCAAATCATTTAACCCCACTTTCTAATTTCCTTGTCTCCCATAATGGTTGTGACCTAAGCATGACTAAAGTGTGAATGCATTCATATACATTCACATTACATATGAAAATCACTTGAGCAACCCTGGGATTTCAGAAGAAGGGAAGGAAGAGGAGAAAAAAACAGGTTTCAGGTTGAGATTTGCTGTTTTGTTTACAATTAACAAAGGAGTAAGCCTCTCTGAAATGTTTGCTTTTAAAGAAGAAGAATTTCAGTTTTCATCACTGGATAAAAACAGAAAAATAATATCTTAGAAAGAATGTCCCATAGTGATTATTGTCTCTAAAAGGAAGAATGAGCTGTTACTGAAAATATTTTGTGTGAAGAGTTCACAACCCTTATTGAGAGTCTTGTAGATAAGATTCATACTTTGGGTAGATAACCTTGCTAACCCTGCAAATCCAATTCTGGAAACCACTTGATTAACAAATGAGGCTTCCCAAACTCAGAGATGAAGTGATTTATCTAAGGAGACAAAATTTAGGGACAGATGTTGGAAGAGGATCTGGTTCTCCTGATTCCAGGTATAGTGTACTTTCTACTTTTTTCCTCAGTAGGCAGTTAGCTGGTGCAGTGGGCAAAGTGCAGGCTCTGAAGTCACAAGGATATGAGTTCAAATTCAGCCTCAGACACATACTAGCTGTGTGACCTTGGGCAAGTCATTTAAACCTTATTGCCTCCAGGGCTATCTCCATTGTCATGATCCATACCTAGCCACTGGACTCAGTTGCTTCAGAGAAGAAAGTGAGGCTGGTGATTTTGCATAGCACCCCCTCAATCAAATTCAATTCACATATGTGTCATGGCATCACCTCCCTGATGTCATGGTCTTCTTCAAAAATGAAGGAAGGACTCAGTAGGTCTTGAGAATCCCTGTTGAGTGGACTTTTGATTAGGCTAGGTAATAGATCATCAGTCTATTGTGATAGGTTTGAGAATCAAGTCAAGGAAGTGGATTTCACTTTTCAAAAACTCAAAGAAATTTAGTTATATCTGACTTCTGGGGATTAGTGCTGCTATCTATCAGGAGGTCTTTAAATTGCTTTGAGGATTGACATAATAGGACTTTGTATTATTCTGCAATCCTCTGGGTGCCTTTCCAACTTTATTGTGCTTCAATAAATCCTTCCAATAACTGCTGAAATAGTCAGAGGGCAAGTTTTATTATCTCTGTTTTATTGGAGGAGATGATAAGATTTGTCATTAAATGATGTGCCTTAAATTACTCACTGAGCTTCAATGGAACCAGCACAACAAAGAACCCTGATTTCTTTACTTACAAGCTCAGGGTTTATCAGCTATATCTTGCTGATAATGTGCTTAAAGCTAATGCTCTCAGACATGGAGAGCTGCAAAAAATAATCTTCTAATTGCAGCTAGCAATCTTGGTCAATTCAGTGCATACATGCCTGCGTGAGTATGTATGTGTGTATGTGTTATAGGGTAGAATCTGAGGATTTTAGAAAGTTTTCTAAGTCTAGTAAACTGAGGAATATGATGAGGATGGGGGGAATCTCTGGGTTATTATAAAGTGTTCCTGAATCTATACAAGCACAAAATATTGCCATTTTGATATTGATTTAACTCTTGCTCCTGCTTGAAAAATAAATCAAAGTTAATTCATTATAATGCATAAGCAATTCTCAATAAATTAAATCATATGTCTTATATAGGGAGGTATAATTATTTTTCAGGTGTATATGTATTTTCATGAATAAAATAGAAATTTAGTTTAAAACATTACTGAAATTGGGGCAGCTAGATGGCACAGTAGAGCACCGGCCCTGGAGTCAGGAGGAAGTGAGTTCAAATCCAGCCTCAGACACTGACCTTGGGCAAATCATTTAAAACCAATTGCCTTAAATAATAATAATAATAATAACAACAACAACAACATTACTGAAATCCTACTGTTTGTCATAATGTATTTTGTTACCAAAGGTATTTCCCATTGTCTTGGGTCCAGCATAAAGTCCAAAAGAAAGAATAACTCTCTAGTAGGTCTTGGAATTCTCAAAATGCTCCTGTTAATGGATGACATCATGTTGATTGCATCCAGTACCAGAATGATGCAGTGTCTTCTAAATGAGGTTTTAGAAAAAATAAAGAGGATAAAGAATGACCTATTGCCAGAACATGGTATATAGTTGAATGGACAACTCATAGAACTCATCCATCAATACACACATTTATGAAAAATCCTCAAAAGAGATAATGGGGGACGTGCCTAGGTGGCGCAGTGGATAAAGCACTGGCCTTGGAGTCAGGAGTACCTGGGTTCAAATCCGGGCTCAGACACTTAATAATGACCTAGCTGTGTGGCCTTGGGCAAGCCACTTAACTCCATTTGCCTTGCAAAAAAAAAAGAATAGAAGAGAATTATGAATTTGAAGGTCAGAATGTTTGGAGGGGACATCAACATGTATGTTAAAATTCCAAGGTTAAGGGTAAGAGCAGGGTGAGTGGGGTAGGCCATAGGGAAGACTGTTAATGTGGCATTGAACTTATTAAAAAGAAAAATGATCTGAAAGCTAAAGTAAATAACCTTGCTAATCCTGTAAATCCAATTATGGAAACCACTTGAGGCTTCCCAAACTCAGAAATGAAGCTAGTGTATAAAATCAGTATAAGATAGGATAGATGAAGTGAACCTCAGTGGAAGAGAAGTTAATGAATGTTAGGGGCAGGGGAAATGGGTTTGGAAGTAGTGGTAAGAAGCAAGGGATATTCTCTACTTCTCTGGGTCTAATATAACAGGAAGCATTGGAGCAGATATTCATTCAAGACAGCATTGTCTTAAGGAGGGAGCTATGTTCAGCACCTTAAGATGGAAGGATTTAGGATATTGTTGGTAAATGTTTAACAATATCTCTCTGGGGAGAAAATTGAACCTATGGCACAGTTTTAATTTAATGTGAATTATTAATATTTTCTCCATGGACTTTCTTAAAATTAGATGGATAATCAACAAACCCTTGTTTGTAGCATCCACGGATGTCTGAGATGCAAAATCTTGAAATAAAAATTTAATAATTGGCTTTGAGCTCATTTGAGTTGGCTCCAGCATACCTCTGACTCAATTTCATGGGACCTAAGAAGGGATAGAATTGAAGTAGATGAGGTTAAGAAAACAAGGAGTGGCAGCCAGAGAAAAAGATAGTCTGTCTCTTAGTCGGCCATAAATTCTGCATCACTGGAATTTGTAGAAAAGGAGAATAGGGTTCAGGGACCATGGCACCAATGATTTTTATCATTCTTGCTTGGTTGATAAACAACTAAAGCACATCTATAGTGGAAATTCTAGGCATGGGTTGGGTTCAAGCATCTAAAACCCTGATGACTGGATAATCGGTGGCAATAAAACCACAAAATTCAGTTTATTCATAGCATAAAATGGCATTAAGATATGAGAGTTAGAATAAGTTCAGCATATATTATGCAATCAATTGTATTGACTAGTTAAGTGTAGATCATTGGGAGTGTATTAAAATGATCTAGCTAGATGGTATATCAAGCCCTGGATCTGGAGGCAAGAAGTTATGAATTCAAATCTGGTCTCAGATATTTAGTAGCTAGGCTGTAAGACCCTGGGCAGGACACTAAACTGCAATTTACCTCAGTTTCCTTTACTGTAAAATGAGTGTAGTGATAGCATTTACTTTATAGGTGTTGATTTGAGAATTGAATGAGGTAATATTTGTAAAGGGCTTAATATATAGTACCTGGCAAATAGTAGGCACTATACATCTATATTTATTTGTTTATTTTATTTATTTATTTATTCCCCTTCCCTTTCAGAGTGAATTGATGACTGATTGACTGTTTACATAGTCATATTTATCTCTATCCTAGTAAGTTAATGGCATAACTAAGATTTGAATCTATATATTCTCACTACAAAATCAGTGCTCCTCACTTCCCAATATGTCCTAAATTGTTTTCACACAGGAGTCAATCATGTTTTTTGGTAATTCTGGAAACAGGATCCTAAAATATGTGATGGAGAATTTATATATATACATATATATATAATTTCTATTATTATTAATCCTTTAAAATCTTGTTACTAACTAGCTTTAATTTCATTAATATTATATATTTTTAATCATTTTAAAAGTTCAATTATTGGGGACAGTTAGGTGGCACAGTGGATAGAGCACTGGCCCTGGAGTCAGGAGGACCTGAGTTCAAATCCGGCCTCAGACACTTAATAATTACCTGGCTGTGTGGCTTTGGGCAAGTCACTTAAGCCCATTGCCTTGCAAAAAAAAAAAAAACAACCTAAAAAAAAAAGATCCATTATCCTATCTGCCAAGTGATCTTACCTAATGAATAGCAAATAGATGGATTTTCTTGGTGTTCTGTTTTGGCATCCCATGATACATTTAGCTTGAGAAATATTCTTTGTTGCTTATTGCAAATTTTTGTGATTTTATGATTGATTCTGCCTTCTCATACTCCTCACTCTAAAACAATTCTTTGGACTAGAAACCATATGACAAATGACAAGTCAAGAGGTTTAATGTTAAATTTCATCATCTTGATACTACCTATTTTTCAGATGCATTGACTTTTTATCTATAATAGTAGGGGATAATTATGATCCTGGCTTCCTTTACCATAGAAAAGACCTTTGATCCTGCTGAATAGTTACTTCCAGAAGTCACTTGGGACTTGGATCTATATATAATTCTCTTGAATGAAAAATGTTTCTGGCCTCCACCTCTGGGGAATGGGGGTTGGGGGGAGGAGACCATTAAATACTATGTCTTTATTGAAGTAGGTTCATACTATTCCTTACTCTTTTTAATGCCAGCTGGAAACTTTCTCAGTTGACTAAAATAATGCCTTAATCCTGAATTCCCAAAGTTTGGTTAATGAATGCTATTCAAATAAAAGATTAAAGATTCTAGAAAGGTCTGAAAAATATAATTCTAACCTTAGTCTGATATTGAAGCCTGTGGAAATTTCCACAGAAGCGGCAAATTATGCTGGAAGCAACTAAATATCTACTTATTCAATACACTTTGCCATTTAACAGATGGCATGAGACAACCTGAGATATCCAGGTACTTAAGAGGAGACACTAAGGAGGGGCCTTCAAGGCAAAAGCTCTAACAGTCATGTGAGTGACAAGGATACAGACACATCAGAATGCTGGAAATGACAAAATACACCCATAACTTGGTCAAGGATTATGGGAGTATATGGCCTGAGAGATGTCCTGGTTTGGAATACTTTCACTTAAGGCTACATCAGAAGGAGAAAAAAGATAAATGATTAATTATTAAGCACTACCAAGCACTGTGTAAGGTTCTGGGAATGGAAAGCTGGAAATGAAAAATACCTTGTTCTCAAGTTTACATTCTCTAATTGTGATATTTACATATAAACATGCACAAAATAAATTACAAAGTAGATTGAGGAGGGAAAGGCTTTAGTACCTGGCAGATCGGGAAAGGTTTCATGGTGGATGGAGCATTTGAGCTGATCTATAAAGAATACTAGAGATTCAAGGAGGCAGGGATGAGAAGAAGGACGTTTTATCCAGGAGGGAAAGTTTGTGAAAATAGATGGAGATTGGACTTGGATCACTGGATAGAGTGCTAGCTCTGGAGTTCAGAACACCTAAGTTCAAATCCAGCCTCAGCTATCACTTAATCTGGATTGCCTTTCCCTCACTCCCAAAAAAAGGATGAAGAAAAAAGATGGAATGCCACAAGTGAGGAACTATAAAGAGGTCAGGAAGATTGGATTATAAAATGTATGGTGGGGTTGAATTGGAACACAATAGTTCCACACTGAAGGACCTGGACATTTAGAGAAAGCAAAGCAATAAGAACAGAAGGAAGGTCAAGAAGAAAGCCAAACAAGTAGGACAAGTTTAAAAGCTACAAGGTTATCTTATTCAGTCAATTAGCTTTTATTAAGACTTGTAACTCAACTGTGGCATATGTATGTCATGGAACACTATTGTTCTATTAGAAACCAGGAGGGACGGGAATTCAGGGAAGCCTGGAGGGATTTGCATGAACTGATGCCAAGTGAGATGAGCAGAATCAGAAAAACACTGTACACCCTAACAGCAACATGGGGGCGGTGATCAACCTTGATGGATACACTTATTCCATCAGTGCAACAACCAGGGACAATTTTGGGCTGTCTGCAATGGAGGATACCATATGTATCCAGATAAAGAGCAGTGGAGTTTGAACAAAGTTCAAGGACTATTCCCTTTAATTTAGAAAAATAAAAACTGATATCTTATTGTCTGATCTTGTCATCTCTTATACTTTTTGTTTCTTCCTTAAGGATGTGATTTCTCTCTCATCACACTCAATTTGGATCAATGTACAACATGGAAACAAAATAAAGACTGACAGACTGCTTTCCATGGTGAGGTTAGGGGTGGGGGGGAGGGAAGTAAGATTGGGAGAAAAATTGTAAACCTCAAATAAAATATTAAATTAAAATTAAAATTATAAAAAGACTTGTAACTCAGTCAATCACTTAGAATTTAGTAAGCACCTAGGCAAGTCACTTAATATTGCTTACTGCAGTTTCCTCTTCTGTAAAATCTTCTTCCTTGGAGAAGGAAAGGGTAAAATCTTTGTCAAGAAAACCCCAAATGGGTTCACAAAGAGACAGAAATAACTGAAAACAATAACAACAAAAAATGTAATAGACACAGTTTTAAGTGTTAGGTATATAAAGAAAAGCAAAGAACAATTCCTGAAAGAGTTCACAATCTAATGGGGGAGACTACATGCAAATAGACATGTACAAGCAAGAAATAGGCCATGGGTATGCAAATATCCATTCTATTTAGTGTTCATTAAATTTAGAATAAAAGTTAAAATTAATTTAGGAAAAAAATCAAGGAACAATCCGGTATTGGCCACTAAACAAATTGGGGGTAGACTCTGAGGGAAGGCACTAGCATCAAGGATGATTCAGAAAGTCTTCTAACTATGATACTTAGCTGAAACTTGAAGGAAGCCAAGAAAGTCAAGAAATGGAGAGGTGGAGGAACAAAAGTCCAGGTATGGGGAAATAGCTGGAGAAAAACTCTTGGAATTAAGAGATAGAGTATCACGTACAAGGAACAGCAAGGAGATCAGTGTCACTAGATTACAGAAGGTTCAAGAAGGGAATAAGAGGGCATAAAGGTATAAGAAGACTGGAAAGGGAGGAAAGGGACTTGTTATTAAGGGTGTGGGAAACAAAGGTAACAAGTTACCACCACAGTTTAATTGAAAGGAGAGTGGTGTGGTTAGACATACATTTTAGGAAATCAGTTTGACAACTGAGTAGAAGATGGATTCAAGTGGGGAAGAAACTTGAGGGAGATTAATTAACTGGTGGTTATTGCCATAGTTCAGGAGTGAGGTGATGAGGGCCTGAACCAAGATGGTCGTAGTGTCAGAAAAGAGAATGGGGGCATTTATGAGAAATGTGATGAATGTATAAATAACAAGATTTGTCCACTGATTGGATATGGGGATAAGAGAGAATAAAGAGTTGAGGATGACAACTAGATGGTGATCATGGGAATGGGGAGGTTCTTAATTGGTGGCATCTGCTTTCCATAATTCCCTCACACTTGGCATCATGTCATATATCTGATGATATGTGAGACAAAATTCTTCTGTAGATTTGTAGCATTTAGCCTCACAAGTCTCAAAAGTTAGAAAGATGGAGCATTTGGGATGAAAGATAATGAATTAAATTTTTAACAAATTGAGTTTATGATTTCTGTATGACATCCAATCCTAGCTATCTAAAAGGCAATTGGAGATGTGAGACTGAAGATGGGAAGAGAGTTTAGGACTAGACAAATAGATTTAGGAGTCATTTGAAAAGAGATATAATTGAATTCATGGGAGCTGATGAGATCACCAACTGAAATAATATAGAGGAAAGAAGAGGCCCCAACTAAGTCTGCTACTGGTAGCAGACATGAAATGGATAAAAATCTAGCAAAGTGGGCAAACAAGGAGTGATTAAACAGATAGGAGAATCAGGAGGCAGTAGGATCATGAAAACCTAGAGAGAAGGAGACTATCATGGAAAAGAGATTGATGGACAATATTAATGACTGCGGAGTTTAAGTTGGATGAGAACGGAGAAAACATTGTTAAAGTTGGCAATTAAGAGATCATTAGTATCTTGAAAGAGAGCGGTTTTGATTGAATTGATGAAGCCAGAAGCCAAACTGCAACGAATTAAGAAGAAAGTGAAAGGATACTGGTAACATTTACTGTAGATGACCTCCTCTCAAGTAGGGCAGGGAGTCATAGTGAACAAAGAACTAGGCCTGGAGTCAGAAAGACTCATCCTCCTCAGTTAAAAAGACATTTGCTAGCTCTATGTCCCTGGGCAATTCACTGCACCCTGTTTGCCTCAGTTTCCTTGTCTGTAAAATGAGCTGGAAAAGGAAATGACAAGCTACAGTATCTTTGCCAAGAAAATTCCAAATGGGGGTCACAAAGAGTCACCTATGTCTGAAAAATAACCGAAAACAATTTCTCAAGGAGATTAGCCATAAAGGGAGGGCAAATCTAGGATAATAGCCAGGAGAAATAGATGAATTAAGTGAGAGATTTTTTGAGGTTGGGGAGATATGGGCATGTTTGTTAGATATTAAAAAGTTGTTATTCATAATAGGGACTTTCAGTTTCATGTGCAATCCTCTTTTTCTGTTCTACTATGTATATACAAATACATATTCTATTTGGTATTCATTAAATTTAAAATAAAAGTTTAATTTAGAAAAAAGAAAGAGGGGAGCAATCCCCAACTAGCCACTAAATAAGAAGAGTTTCTTATTCAGGTATTTTTAAAAGGGAGTAACCTAATCTCTGATTCTCTCTCTGCTTCACAACTTCAGATCATGTCAGAACTATTATTCAAAGTTCTTCTGTGACCAAATGGCAACCAAAATACATGTCCTGCTGGAATGAGTCTGAGACTGGATCTCAAAACCCTACTTGCCTCTTTTATTTTTATTTTTCTGATGCAATAATCCTAAAATCAGAAATGATTAAGTAACAATCCTAAAATGGACATTTCTGACCTTAGAAGCTCTCTTGGGAGTTCTTCCTGAATTTGGAAAGTCTTGGATTTCTTGGTTGGGGCTGGCTCACTGTTAGCAGGCAGAGTTTCTATAGGAGTGAGGATACCATCAAGTGGGTGAGGAACTTAACCCCCCACCTCCTGGGCTTTCCAGGAGACATGAATCTTGAGGAAATTGTTTAGATAGTGCAGTCAAGGTGAAATTTGAAATGTTGATTTATCAGTTCCACAACATGCTTTATGTTTTGGATCCAAGTCTCATCATCTCAAGATCCTATAATAGTAGCTGTCTTTCTGTCAGCGATCATTTGTACATATTGTAAGTTTTAAGTATTTATTCTCCTATCTTGGAGAATAAATATAGGAATACATCAGTTAAATCTATATAATAAATAATTTTTCCCAAAGTACAGGGAGGTAAGCTGGGTGCGGGGCAAGGAGGGAGAGGAGATGGGGGAAGATGGGGGAAGATGGGAGAGATTATAAAGATATAAAGAATGTGAGAAATTATCTTACAAATATCTTATCATATTTTACACATCCCACAATCAAGTAAGGTATTACTATACCCTAAGGATAATGGGACTTTTCCATTTGACTTACCTAAATACAGTCTCCAACACTAAAATGTTATCTCCTTAACAGCAGGGACTGATAGGTGAATTAAATAATAGATAAACATTTTTTTTGGACTTGATCAATATAGGGAATTTGTTTTGCTTGACTATGCTTATTGGTTAGAATGGTTTTATTGTTTATTTTATTTTAGTGGGAGAAAATTAGAAAGAGAAAATAAAGAATATGAATTTTAAAAAGAAATTCAGTGAGACTACCTTTTTAGACAATGCCTTGATGATGAATAACAAATTGAGTAGTGTTTCTGACTGTCATGGGGAATTCCAGCATTAAGTCCAAATACAAGAGGGAATTCTCCAAAGATGATGAGGCTTTTCACATGTTCTTCTAGTGGATGACATTTTGCGATTGCATCATGTCCTAGAATACTATAGGTCCTCCTAAATAAGATCCATGACCAAAAGAACCAATGATAGTTCCGGCCAAGATGGCAGAGAGAAGACAGGCACAGTTCTAAAGTCTCCTTATCTCTTCCCCATCTATCGCATGAAACAAACCTCTTAAAAGAAATCCAAACCACAAAACCCAGAAAGAAAAGCCAGGAGAAAGAACACCTACCTCAGGATTTGTCTCTGGCAGCAGCCTTGGCTGAGTACCAGCAGGTGAGTCTGGGCTCAGAGGGAGGATCAGCCCCGGATCAGCCAGATTGACAGCTGAATTGGAACCGGGAGTCTGAGGGCCCAGGAGCCGGACCTGCTGGATCAGCGGTGGGGCTGGACAAGGGGGGCTTGGGTCCGAGGGGAAGCGGAGGCACTGGTGTTGGTGCTGTCCCCCTGGAGCTTGGGGAAGGGGCTGCGAGGAGAGGTCTGGTGCAGGAGAGCTGTGGACACCATCGCTGGACTCCTTGGGTCTGAGAAACTCTGAGTTCATGCCTCCATTGCACTGAGGCCTCCTTCAAAACAAACAATTGCAAACTACTTCTGCCTCAGGCCCAGGTGTGTGAGCAAAAGAACCAGCCCAGCTGAGGAATGACCTCAGGCCAGGGTAACCCACCATTGATTGAAGGCAAAAGAATTCAATAGCTCCAATTCCTTCCCTCAAGCAAAGGGAGAAGGCCACTCAACCAAGGTCACAGACACTCCAGAGAAAGCAACCAGCACCTCCTACTGGCCAGCCAGAGAAACTGCACTCAGTAAAGCCTTTAGCGATCCCAAGCCCAGGTGAACCAGCCCACCCCCCAACTCAAGGTCTTAGCATAATGAAGAAGGATCAGCGGAAAGGTGGATCCATAGAAGAATTCTTGGAAGGGAAAGACCCCAACTCAGAGAGACCTGGAAACTCTTAGGAGAATACAATCTGGTCTCCAGCACAGAAACACTTCCTTGAAGAAATAAGGAAGGAGCTTAAAAA
Source organism: Macrotis lagotis (assembly GCF_037893015.1). Lineage (NCBI taxonomy): Eukaryota > Metazoa > Chordata > Mammalia > Peramelemorphia > Peramelidae > Macrotis > Macrotis lagotis. Next base: position 57,930,326 of record NC_133659.1, read on the forward strand.
TTTGGGAGAGAAAATTAATACCTTGCAACAAGAAAACAAAACCTTAGAAAGTACAATTGGACAAACACAAAAGGAGAATAAATCTCGCAGATCCTCAAATGAGCAAATGCAAAAAGAAATTAATTTTTTCAAAACCTCAATGGGTCAAATGGAAAGCTCTTTCAAAAGTAGAATTGACCAATTGGAAAAGGAGTTGCAAAAGGTTAATGAAGAAAACTCCTCCCCCCCAAAAAAGAATGGAGTCTACAGAAACTAATGACTCCATGAGACAGCAAGAGTCAGTTAAACAAAATCAAAAAACAGAAAAAATAGAAGCAAATGTAAAATACCAGGACAGCTAGGTGGCACAGTGCATAAAGCACCAGCCCTGGAGTCAGGAGTACCTGGGTTCAAATCCGGGCTCAGACACTTAATAATTACCTAGCTGTGTGGCCTTGGGCAAGCCACTTAACCCCATTTGCCTTGCAAAAAATAAAACCTAAAAAAAAATGTAAAATACCTCATCAACAAAACCACTAACCTCGAGAATAGATCGAGGAGGGGCAACCTGAAAATTATAAGACTTCCTGAAAACATTGAAGAGGAAAAATGCCTGGACTTAATATTACAGGATCTAGTGATGGAAAACTGCCCTGATATCATGGAATCGGAGGGCAAAGTAGTTATTGAAAGAGTACATCAATCCCCACCAGAAAAAGATCCTAAAATGAAAACACCAAGGAATGTTGTGGCCAAACTCCAGAACTATCAGATAAAAGAGAAAATCCTGCAAGCAGCCAGAAAGAAACAATTTAAATATCAAGGAGCCACAGTAAGGATCATGCAGGACCTGGCTGCATCAACTTTAAGGGATCGAAGGGCCTGGAACAAGATATTTTGAAGAGCACGGGAGCTAGGAATGCAGCCAAGAATCTACTTTCCTGAAAAGCTGAGCCTTCTCTTCCAGGGAAAAAGATGGACATTTAACGAAATGGAAGAATTCCAAAATTTTCTGATGAAAAGACCAGAGCTAAACAGAAAATTTGGACATCAAACAGGAGGTTCAAGAGACACATGAAAAGGTAAAAAAAAGGGGGGGGCAGTAAAAGGAAAAAAAATGCAATCCAGTAAGTTGAAACTGGCTATATCCCAGCATGGGGGGTGGGGAAAAAACTCTCATAAATCCTGAGAAATGTAACTCTAACAGAAAGAATATACCTAGCCAGAAATGATGGACATCCATGACCTATCCCTGAGACTGCTATCTAATGGGATGTTAAAGCCAGTTGGCTTTAACCCCACTTGGGAGAAAGACTCTAATAACTCTCAGGAATTTTGACTCTATTCAATAGAATATACTGAACTAGAAGGGACAGACACTCAGAATTTTCTATGACTTAGATAGAATGATCTAAAAAAATACACTACCTCCCTAAAAAGGGGGACAGGAAAGAGACAGGAGGAGGGAGGGGATTGAATGGGACAAATCTCATTACACTAAGAGGTACAAAAAACCTATGGTAATAGAGGGGAAGAAGGGAGCAGAGGAAAAACACCTGAATCTTCGTCTCAGACTTGGCTTAAAGTCAACCTACACACACTCAGTTAACTTATAAAACATCTAACCTTTCAAGTATTAAAAGGGGAAAAGGGGAGGGGGGACAGAGAAAGGGAAGGGGAGTGGGGGGGGAATAGGGGGAAATAACAAAAGGAAGGGAGGGGAAAAGGGAAAAAAGGAAAGGGGAAAGGGGAAAGAAAGGGGAGGGTGTGACATAGGAGGGCAAACACACTGAAGGGGGTGGCATTCATAAACAAAATACTGGGGAATATGGATAAAAGGGGGCAAAGGGGGAAAAATACAAACAGAGGGAAGATAGCACAGAGGGCAATAAAGAATTAGTAATCATAACCTTGAATGTGAATGGGATGAACTCTCCCATAAAACATAAGCAAACAGCAGAGTGTATTAAAAACCAGAATCCTACAATATGCTGCTTACAAGAAACTTATTTGAAGCAGAGAGATACATATAGAGTAAAGGTAAAAAGGTTGGAGCAAAATATATTTTGCTTCAGCTGAAGTAAAAAAAGCAGGGGTAGCAATCCTTATCTCAGACAAAGCAGCAGCAAAAATAGATAGCATTAAAAGAGATAAGGAAGGAAACTTTGTCCTCCTAAAAGGTACCATAGACAATGAAGTCATTTCAATATTGAATATATATGCACCCAGTGGACAGCACCCAAATTCTTAGAGGAGAAGCTGAAAGAACTACAGGAAGACATAGACAGAAAAACTCTACTAGTGGGAGACCTCAACCTCCCGCTATCAGATCTAGATAAATCGAATCATAAAACAAACAAGAAAGAAATTAGGGAGGTAAATAGATTGTTAGAAAAATTAGATATGGTAGACTTATGGAGGAAACTGAATGGGGATAGAAAGGAATATACCTTTTTCTCTGCAGTACATGGAACTTATACAAAAATTGACCAGGTACTAGGACATAAAAACCTAATGATCAACTGCAGAAAGGCAGAAATAGTGAATACTTCTTTCTCAGATCACAATGCAACAAAAGTCATATGCAATACTGAGCCAAGGAGATATAGACCCAGAGCAAATTGGAAACTAAATAACCTCATCTTAAAAAATGAGTGGACCAAAAAACAAATTATAGAAAGAATTAACCATTTTATCCTAGATAATGATAATAATGAAACAACATACCAAAACCTATGGGATTCATTCAAAGCAACTCTCAGGGGATATATTATAGCTCTAAATGCTTATATGAATAAATTGGAGAAAGAGGAAATCAATGAACTAAACATGCAACTAAAAAATTAGAGAAAGAACAAATCAGAAATCCCCAAATACCAAATTAGAAATTCTAAAAATTAAAGGAGAAATTAATAAAATCAAAAGCAAAAAACTGTTGAATTAATAAATAAAACCAAAAGTTGGTATTATGAAAAAACCAATAAAATTGATAAACCTCTGGTCAATTTGATTAAAAAAAAGAAGAAAACCAAATTGCTACTATTATAAATGAAAAAGGTGAACTCACCACCAAGGAGGAGGAAATTAAAGTAATAATTCAAAATTATTTTGCTCAACTCTATGCCAATAAATTTGATAATCTAAGTGAAATGGATGAATATTTGCAAGAATATAAATTGCCCAGGTTAAATGAAGAAGAGATTAAATACCTAAACAACCCTATCTCAGAAAAAAAGAAATTCAACAAGCCATTATTGAACTCCCTAAAAAAAAAAATCTCCAGGACCTGACGGATTCACAAGTGAATTCTACCAAACATTTAAGGAACAATTGGTTCCAATCCTATATAAACTCTTTGGAAAAATAGGGAAAGATGGAACTCTGCCTAACTCTTTCTATGAAACCAATATGGTACTGTTACCTAAACCAGGAAGAGTTAAAACATAGAAAGAAAATTATAGACCTATTTCCCTGATGAATATAGATGCAAAAATCCTAAATAAAATCTTAGCAAAATGACTACAACAAGTCATTACTAGGATAATACATTATGATCAAGTAGGATTTATTCCAGGAATGCAGGGTTGGTTCAATATTAGGAAAACTGTTAGTATACTCAATTATATCAACAGCAAACCTATCAGAATTCATATGATCATATCAATAGATGCTGAAAAAGCTTTTGACAAAATACAACATCCATTCCTATTAAAAACACTAGAGAGTGTAGGAATAAATGGACTGTTCCTTAAAATAATTAGCAGTATCTACCTGAAACCATCAACAAGCATTTGAATATAATGGGGAGAGACTAGAGGCATTCCCAATAAGATCAGGGGTGAAACAAGGGTGCCCATTATGACCACTACTATTCAATATTGTATTAGAAATGTTAGCATCAGCAATTAGAGAAGAAAAAGAAATTGAAGGAATTAGAATTGGGAAGGAAGAGACAAAACTCTCACTCTTCGCAGATGACATGATGGTCTACCTAGAAAATCCCAAGAAATCATCTAAAAAACTACTGGAAACAATTAGCAATGTTAGCAAAGTTGCAGGTAATAAAATAAACCCTCATAAATCCTCAACTTTTCTATACATGTCTAGCAAGAAACAGCAGGAAGAGCTAGAAAGAGAAATTCCATTCAAAGTAACCTCAGACAGTGTAAAATATTTGGGTGTCTATTTGCCAAGACAGACTCAGAATCTTTTTGAAAACAATTATAAAACACTTCTCACACAAATTAAATCAGATTTAAATAACTGGGCAAATATCAACTGCTCATGGATAGGTAGTGCTAATATAATAAAAATGACAATTCTACCAAAACTAAACTATCTGTTTAGTGCCCTACCAATCAAAATTCCAAAAAAAATTACTTTAATGATTTAGAAAAAATTGTAAGTAAATTCATATGGAGAAATAAAAAAAGTCAAGAATTGCCAGGAGCTTAATGAAAAAAAGTGCAAACGAAGGTGGCTTAGCACTACTCGATCTAAAATTATATTACAAAGCATCAGTCATCAAAACTGTTTGGTATTGGCTAAGAAATAGAGTGGTAGACCAGTGGAATAGACTAGGTGTAAAAGCAGGAGAGGATTATAGTAATCTGCTGTTTGATAAACCCAAAGAGTCCAGCCATTGGGATAAAAACTCCCTCTTTGATAAAAACTGCTGGGATAATTGGAAGTTAGTATGGAAGAAACTTAGATTAGACCAACACCTCACACCCTTTACCAAGATAAGATCCAAATGGTTACAGGATATAGACATAAAAAACAATACTATAAGCAAATTAGAAGATCAAGGACTAGTCTACCTGTCAGATCTATGGAAAGGGGAACAGTTTATGACTAAGGAAGAGTTGGAGAACATCAACAAAAGCCAATTAGATGATTTCGATTACATTAAATTAAAAAGCTTTTGAACAGATAAAACCAATGTAATCAAGATCAAAAGAAATGTAGTAAATTGGGAAACAATCTTTACAACTAATGATTCTGACAAAGGACTCATTTCTAAAATATACAGAGAACTGAGTCATATTTTAAAAAAAAAAAGCCATTCCCCAATTGACAAATGGTCAAAGGATATGCAAAGGCAATTTACAAATGAGGAGATCAGAGCAATCCATAGCCATATGAAAAAATGCTCTAAATCATTAATTATTAGAGAAATGCAAATTAAAGCATCTCTGAGGTACTACCTCACACCTCTCAGATTGGCCAGTATGACCAGGAAGGATAATGATCATTGTTGGAAGGGATGTGGGAAATCTGGGACACTATTACACTGTTGGTGGAGCTGTGAACTCATCCAACCCTTCTGGAGAGCTATTTGGAACTATGCCCAAAGGGCAATAAAAATGTGCATAGCCTTTGACCTAGCAATACCACTACTGGGTCTATACCCTGAAGAGATGAGGGAAAAGGGTAAAAACATCACTTGTACAAAAATATTCATAGCAGCCCTGTTTGTGGTGGCAAAGAATTGGAAATCCAGTAAATGTCCTTCAATTGGGGAATGGCTAGCAAACTGTGGTATATGTATGTCATGGAGCACTATTGTTCTATTAAAAACCAAGAGGGATGGGATTTCAGGAAAACCTGGAGGGATTTGCATGAACTGATGCTGAGTGAGATGAGCAGAACCAGGAAAACACTGTACACCCTAACAGCAACATGGGAGTGATGTTCAACCTTGAAGGACTTGCTCATTCCATCAGTGCAACAATTGGGAACAATTTTGGGCTGTCTGCAAAGGAGGGTACCATCTGTATCTAGATAAGGAGCTGTGGAGTTTGAACAAAGTACAAGGACTATTCCCTTTAATTTAGAAAACAAGGCAAATGTCTTATTGTCTGATCTTGTTACCTCTGAGAATTCTGTTCTCTTTAAGGATATGATTTCTCTCTCATCACACCCAATTTGGATCAAGGTACAACATGGAAACAAAGTAAAGACTGACAGAGTGCTATCTGTGGGGTGGGAGTGGGGGGAGGGAAGCAAGATTGGGAGAAAATTGTAAAACTCAAATAATATCTTTAATAAAAATAAATTAAAAAAAATAAAATCCATGATCACTCAAAAGAGTTTGATTAAACAACCCACAGGAGAAAAACTAAATGAGTTTTATTAACCAAATGAGTATTGTTCATCCTAAAACATAGAGTTGAATAGGCAGCCTTTGAATTGGTTCATCAGCACATGTATCTTGGGACGATGTAGAAAATGAACAATGAATTGGGACAAGAAAAGAGAACAAACTGGATTTATCTGGAGAAACTGCACAGCACTTTAAAGAATCCCATGCTGTTTTCTGAATTAAGCAAATAAAAAAATATTCTTAATACAAATATTTTTCTACATGGAAACAAGTAAAAAACACCATAGCCTTTGAGGAATTCAAACATGGGCATCTATAATGGAAAGAAAGTATGAACATACGAAATCAAGGGTATAAATGCAATGCTAAAAGATGTAAATTAAGGAAGATTGTGTTTATGGAAGGATATTGGCAAGCATCACATAGAATGATAAGTTGGAAATTTGCTGTAATCTATATAAGAGAAGTACCCACATTTATGAGATCATGGATCCATTAAGCTTTTTAAGAATGGTCAGACTGGTGGGCGGCTGGGTGGCGCAGTGAATAAAAGCACCAGCTCTGGAGTCAGGAGTACCTGACCTCTGGCCTCAGACATTTAATAATTACCTAGCTATGTGGCCTTGCAAAAAAAGCATTGGCTTGCAAAAAAAAAATGGTCAGACTGAAAGGAGAATGAATGGGTTATGAACTGCAGTGAAACAAGGAGTAGCATCATCAGTGAGGTCATGGGCCTTAAAGTATCAAAATATCAATAAACGTAATTTCTTTGTTGCTAATATCTTCTTTTTTCCTTCCTTTGCCTTGTTTTCTTGGTTCCTTCCTTCCCTTTCTTTGACCTATTGTTTTATTATTTGTTTATATATCTTGGACATCAAACTCTTATCAGAAAAATTTCATACAAAGATTTTTCCCATTCAACCACTTTCCTTCTTATCCTAAATGTATTAGCGTTTTCTGAGCAGAAACTTTTCAGCTTCAAGTAATTATTCATTTTGTCTTTTGTAATTGCTTCTATCTTGGTTTTAGTTAAGAATATATCTCCTACCCATAGAAATGAGAAGTATATGATCTATTTCTTTAAGTTTCTAATAATACGGAGGCGGCTAGGTGGCACAGTGGATAGAGCACCAGCCTTGGAATCAGGAGTACCTGGGTTCAAATTTGACCTCAGACACTTAATAATTACCTATCTGTGTGGCCTTGGGCAAGACACTTAACCCCACTGCCTTGAAAAATCTAAAGTTTCTAATAATACGATCTTTAATGTTAAGGGTGTATATCCATTTAGAATGCAATATGAATATGATATAGGATGTTAGTCTGAACTTTATTTCTTCCAGAATGCTTTTCAGTTTACTCTATAGTTTTATCAAACAGAAAAATTTCCCTAGGTAATTAATATTCTCTATTTTATCAAATATTAGGTTGCTTAATTCTATTATTTCTAAATCTTCCTTATTTAATCTTTTCCATTGATTAATTGTTCTTTTCTTTAGCCAACACCAGGCTAAACCATGGTGGTTTTGATGCTTTCTGCTGTATAATATAGTTTGAGATCTGGAAATGTTATTGCCCTGTCATCTGTACTTCTTTTTATCATTTCCCTAAATATTCTAGATCTTTTGCTGTTTTATGTAATTTGGTAATTTGATATAGCATTAAAAGTATAAATTAATTTTGGTACTATTGTCATTTTTGTTATATTGTCATGGCCTAGCCATGAACACTGAACATTCTCCAACTGTTTAAATTATTCTTTTTTAAGAAGAGTTTTATAAATTAAAACTATACAGGTGTTTTGAGAGGTTGATCCCAAGATATTTTATGAATTTTATGTATCTCTATAAAGGTAAAGGGAATATATTGTCTTATGACAATCACAAGGGTATTTCTCTCTTTAGTCATTGCTGGTAAGATTCTTCTTAGTCCTTCTCAATAAGCTAATCAACCTGGAATTTGGTTGCCTTCCTCAGAGTAGTGTGGCTTCAGAAAGGGTAGAGGAACAGTCAATATGGTGTTTGCACCCCCACAACTCCAGGAAAAATGCCAGGAACAGAATAGAGGTCTATAAACAACATTTGGAAATCTGACCAAGGCCTTTGATATCATGAGTCGTGAAGGTTTATGGAAAATTATGTCAAAATTTGGTTGCCCGGAGAAGTGTATGCATGCCTGGGTTCTGGATAGTGGACAATGCTCTTGAGATTTCCCAGTCACCAATGAAGTGAAACAAGGATGTGTCCTTGCTCCCATGTTTTTTATCATGATGTTTTCAGCCATGTTATCAAATGCCTTCACTGAGGATGAACATAACCTCAAGATCAGCTACTGCACTGAAGGCAAATTCTTCAACTGGAAAAGGCTACAAGCTAAGGCCAAAGTAGAGGGAGTGTTGGTGCATGGTCTTCTGTTTGCAGATGATTGCAATGCAGCCTCTGAAGCTAAGATGCAACGAAGTATGGATCGATTCTCTGCTGTTTGTACACATTTTAGTCTAACAATTAACACCAATAAAACCCAGGTGCTCTATCAGCCAGCACTACACCATCCATATGTGGAACCATCGATTACAGCAAATGGAGAAACTTTGAGGACTGTGGACAAGTTCATTTACCTTGGCAGCGTCCTTTCCAAGGAGGTACCTATTGACAATGAGGTTGACACTCACGTTGCTGCTAGTTCAGTATTTGGAAGGCTTTGAAAGAAAGTGTGGGAAAGAAGAGGTATTAGACTGACAACCAAACTGAAGGTCTACAGAGCCATTTGCTTATCTCATTGCTTTATGCCTGGACAGTCTACCAGCACCATGTCAGGAAACCTAATCACTGCCATTTAAATTGTCTTAGGAAGATTCTGAAGATCACTTGGCAAGAGAAGATACCAGACCCTGAGGTCCTTTCTCAAGCTAAACTACCTAGCATTCTAATTTTACTATAGAAAGTACAACTATGATGGGCTGGACACGTTGTTAGAATGCCAGACATACACTTGCCAAAAACAAAACAATTTTATGGAGAAATCACACAGGGCAAATGCTCACAAGGGGGTCAGAAGAAGCGATACCAAGACATCCTGAAATATTCACTGAAGAACTTTAGAATTGATTGTACAGCATGGTAAACACTGGCCCAGCATGGTGTGCCCTCATCAGTGAGGGTGCTATGCTAGGCAGAACTGAAGCCTCTCCAAGGAAATGTGACATCTGTAAGTTTAGAATACCCACCCCAGGTGTTCACATGGACTATGTGTGCCCAGCCTGTGGTAGAGGATTCTGAGCTCATATTAGTCTGATCAACCACAGTCAAACACATTGTAATTTGTCTCAAACACAGTGATGTTATTTTGGTCTTCTTAGATAATGAATCAATGCATTTCGTAGTTATTTGAAATAAAATTTGCCTTTCTATTATTGCTTTTTGTCTTTTATTATATATGTTCTGGATTTTTAAGGATTGGTTTTAAAGCTTGCAACTTTGCAGAAGCTACTAACTATCTCAATTTATATCTTTGCTGATTTCCTAGGTTTTCTAAGAAAAGCATCATAATCTGTAAATGAGAATAGTTTTGTCTCTTTTTTTTTAGGTTTTTGCAAGGCAAACGGGGTTAAGTGGCTTGCCCAAGGCCACACAGCTAGGTAATTTATTAAGTGTCTGAGACCAGATTTGAACCCAGGTGGTCCTGACTCCAGGACCGGTGCTTTATCCACCTACCTAGCTGCCCCTTAGTTTTGTCTCTTCTTCACCTATAATTATTCCTTTAATTCATTTTTCTTGCCTTATTACTATTGCTAGTATTTCTAGGACTATATCAAGTATGCTTTATCTTTTTTTAGTTTAAAGTTTATTTCATTTTCAAAAGTCAGTCTTTTCTCTCTGCCCCTCTTTCATTGAGAAAGGAGAAAAAAACCTTCCTGTTACAAAAATATGTAGTTCAAGCAAAACAAAATTTCTCATTGGTGATGTCTAAAAAAATATATCACAATCCATACTATGAATACCTCACCTCTCTCTATCCAGGAGATAGGAAAGATATTTCAACATGCGTCCATAGGAACTGTGGTTGGTCATTGCATTATTCAGAGTTACTAAGTCTTTTTTTTTTAATTTTATTTTAAACAGTCAAGATCCACCTTCTCACACTACCTCCTTCCACTGAGAACACAAGGTACTCTACATATATTCATATTTGTATGAGAATGAGGTTCAAGTGTCAGCCTTTCTCTACTCTACTCCCTGCATAATTCTGCACCCTGATTAAGTGTATTTCTCTTTCCCTCATCTGTCTTTTCTTAATATTATCAAGTCACTACAGAATTACTCCCAAGCCTTATCTAATGGAGTTCCCTCTATGAAACCTGAGGGTTCAGAAGAGACATAGGCATCATTCCCCTATATTTTAAAACAAGCAGTTTATCTTTCTTCAGCTCTTAATCATTGTTCATGCATGTTTACTTTTTATGTTATTTTTCGTTCCTGTATTTCAATTTTTTTTTTTAGATTTTTCAAGGCAATGGGGTTAAGTGGCTTTCCCAAGGCCACACAGCTAGGTAACTATTAAGTGTCTGAGGTCGGATTTGAACCCAGGTACTCCTGACTCCAAGGCCGGTGCTCTATTCACTGCACCACCTAGCCTCCCCCTGTATTTCAAAATTTCACTGCATGCTGATCTTTTAATCAGGAATGTTTGAAAGTCCTCTATTTCATTAAAATCCATTTCCCGTTCTTGAAACATTATACTCAGCGTCTCTGAGTAGTTTATTCTTGACTGTAAGCTTATATCCTCTGTGTTCTGGAATATCATATTGCAAATTTTCTGCTCCTTGAGAGTGGTAGCTGTTAAATCATATATGATTGAGGATAGCTAGGTGGCACAGTGGATAGAGTCAGGAGGACCTGAGTTCAAATTTGTTCTCAGGTACTTAATTACCTAGCAATGTGACCTTGGGCAAATCACTTAACCCCATTGCTTTAAATAAGTAAAATTAAAAATTAAAAAAAAATAAATCCTGACTGACTCCTTCTTCCTTTCCAACTGCTTGCATATTTTTTCTCTGAACTAAAACCTCTAGATTTTGACTATGATATACCTAGTTGTTTTCATTTCCAGGTTTCTTTCAAGAACTAGTCGATTGTTCTAAGAGATTATAGAAGTTTTCTTTTAAAAATTCTTGAAATATGTTACTTAAGGTCTTTTTTGTTCATGATTTTCTGATGGTTCAAAAATTCTCAAATTTTTTATTCTCATGCTGTATTCTAGTTATTTTTATTTCACAATATTTTAATTTTTTCTAATTTTTTTTTTATTTTAGGGTTTGGAGTTTGATTTAATAGTATTTCTTGTTGTCTCAAGGAGTCATTTGCTCCTTTTTTGGTTCATTTGAATTTTCTGGGAGTTTGTTCATTAGTTAAAAGTTTGTAACTCTTTTACCAAGATATTAATACACTTTCTAATTTTTTCCTTCTTTCCATAACTTTTTTTTTTGCAAGGGAATCAGGGTTAAGAGACTTTCCCAGGATCATACAACTAATGTCTGGGATCAGATTAGAACTCAGGCCCTCTTGATTCCAGGGCCAGTGCTCTATCCACTGCACCACTTAACTGCCCCCCCCACTTCTGTTCCATTGTCCCCCCAAACACTATCATTCCATTTATAAAGCATTTTAAAACTGAAAAAACTCTTAATACATCTCTTTCGGAAATTCTATTTATGTCCAAACTGTTTTCCCCCTCTGAATCAAAGCTTATAGATGTATTAATCATTCTCTTTTGCATTTGTGTCTTAACTTTCCCTGCCACCCTAATAGCTTATTTTAGTAGGATTCTCTTTTCATTTACCCATTCTTCCAGCCTACTTCCTGACATCGGACTCGATATTAGGGCTGGGCTCTGTAGCACTTCTGATCCTGTAATAATATTATTACATTCAGTTCCCCAAGATTTGATCCCATAGTGGACCTGTATGTTTCCAAGGTTTCCAGAGTGATCTGATCCAAGGCAAAGGTTGATTGTTGCCTTCCTGGTCTGAGTTTTGCATGTTGCTGACCCAGATTTGGGTCTTAAGAAGAGTTGTCTGCTTCTGGACTCTTCCCCTATCAGTCAGCTAGGCACCTCTTCTGGCTCAGAGTGACAGAATTGTAGGTTCCCTTTTGATTTCAGACTCCCACCTTAGTTATTCATCTGAAGGCTAGGCTATTATTCCGGAAATGAGATCCTAACTTGCAAATGGAATCTGTGCTACTACTCTAATGTTGCTGCTGCTGCTGCTAGTTTCTGAACTTCTTTTCCCCAAAAAATGTCTCCCTACCTCAGAATGCCAATGTCTTTTGTAGATCCCCTTCTTGCTCCACCCTAAATCTGTGACCCAGGACTGGGTAGAGGGAGACAAAGCTGCCAGTTAACATGAAATTTTCCCTTGCTCTGGCGCATACCTGCAGTAGTTTCTGATCCAACCCCTTCTCCACCATTCCAAGGTCTCTCTGTCTGAGTGCCAAGCTGGGCTGGATAAAGGATTTGCCATGACTCTTTCTGGGTTTCCCCATCAGGATTTGGTATGGTGAATTTTCAAGTTCTAATAGCAGGCATTTATAGAAAAAAGCTCACTGCACTGCTTCCTATTATTCTACCATCTTGAATCAGCTTCCCTCACCATCTTGCCCTAAATGTCATTTCCACTTTCCCAAATAAGATGCATAACTACTTAACTATGATAGCCTAAATATGTTGACTTCACTGTCATAGTTGAGTAAATATCACATAGAAACTTTGAAAAACAGATCAATTTTCTAATTGTCAAAACTGCAACCTCATCTATAAATGTTTTTTGGATGATCTGACCTAATTGGATTAGATACAAAACTTTCTGCAGGCTCCACTTCTCCTTTGTTTCCTACTGTTTAATGAATCAATACTGATCATAATCATTTAATCTTTTCAGATGAACTTTGAACATAAAATCAATATTTCCTTTGGCTATTTTGTCCCTACACTTTACCAGAAATCAGAAAATCTAAGAATTAGGTTGGGTGGTTGGACTCCAAAAAAAGAGTTGTTAATAATTCAATGTTTATGTGGCAGAAGGTCACCAATGGAGTATTCCAGGGATTTATCTTTGGCCCTGTACTTTTTACTAGGTTTGCTAATGACCTGCCAATGATAAAGATGGAATTGTCATTAAGTTTGCAAGTGATAGAAAACTAAAATAGTCAACACTTTGGACTATGGAGTAAAGATCAAAAAACATGTCAGTGGGCTGCAGAATTGGGGTGAATCTAATAAGAGAAAATTCAATAGAGATAAATATATTTTACATTGGGTAAAGAAAAATCAACTTTTTCAGCCCAGTCAGGAAAACAGTATTGATACAAATGAAAAGAACATCAGCCACAAAATAATTGAAACTGATTGTTGCAAACTTGTAAAGAACAAGCATAGCACCAAAGAAGTGAAAAGGTACTTCTTCCCTCTCATTTGCAGAGATGGAATGGCATGGAACCATCTGTATGTAATGTCAGAGTTTTTTCAAAGTATTTTTTAGTTTTACTGAATTTTCTTCTTTCTCTTTTTTTTGTTTTTCCTAAAAAAAAATGTATTTGTAATAGGAGAAGTTTCTCTGGGATGGTTATAGAGACAAAGAGAAACAAAGCAATGTAAAAATAAAATATATTTAAAAAAAGAAAAACCAGTTTCACAAATACATAAATATAACATGCTGAATACATGATTTTAAAACTGTTCTGGGGAGAAAAAAAACCTACGGGTTTTTTTGGTCTAATATGTCACTTTAAGCCAGAACTGTGATGTGCCAGACAATATAAAAAATACTAATGTAATCTTGGGTTTCAATGAGAAACAAAAGCTCCAGGAATAAGAAGGTGGCAGTTCTTCTATATTCTATCTTCATCAGATTTCATCCTGAAAATTGTGTTAATTCCTGAGTGGAACAGTTTGTGAAAGCCAATATAAACCTTAGAGTATCCAGAGGAGGGCAACCAGAAAGGTCAATAGCCTTGAATCTATGTCACAAAAAGATTGGTTTTAAGAACTGGTGATGTTTAGAATGTAGAAAAACTCAGAGTAGGGGAAGAGGGGAGATGATAGCTATTCTCAAGGATATGAAAGATTTTTATGTGGAAGAGGAATTTTACTTGTGTATGGCCACAGAAGACAGAATTTGGAGCAAATAAGTGGGAGTTGCAATAAGTCAAATTTAGTTTTGGTATCAGCAAAACTTTCCAATAATTAGAACTGCCTTCTTTTATGATGGCAAAGAAATGGAAACTGAGGGGATGCCTATCAATTGAGGAATGGCTAAACAAGTTGTGCTATATGACTGTGATTGTGCTATAATAAATGACAAAGAGGATGATTTCGGAAAAACTTGAGAAGACTTTTGAGCTGAAGCAAAAGGGAGTGACCAGAACCAGAACATTGTTTATAGTAATAGCAATATTATAAAGGCAATCAACTAAGAAAGATTTAGTCAATGATGGATACAATGATCCATCACAACTCCAAAATACTCATGATAAAAATAATGCTATTAATCTCTAGAAAGATGAATTGTAAGTGCAAACAGAAACATTTTGCTATCTTTATTTTTCTTGCTTCTTTTTGCAATATGACTAATGTGTACATATGTTTTGGATGATATATATATATATATATATATATATATATATATATATATATATAAAATGGGTGTTGAAAGGAGAGAAGTAAAATGAAAAATAATTTATTTTAAAGAGGAAAAAAAGACCTAGACTCACTCTCAGAGTTTATTCCTTATGTATGTATCATATATAAACTAAATGTTAAACCCAGACAGAGCCATCTGGAGGTTTTGCTTACAGAACTCACCAGGTAGAGATCTTAAAACCCGTCACCTAGAATGGAAAAGACTAAAGGTTGAGATCAATGACTAAGGTCTATTTCATAGGGTTGTGGGGGAAATGATTTATTATACAGTTAAGTAAAATTTATTATATTCTTTAAATCCAATTTTATGTGATTAAAGCTTGTCCACACTTAGAAAACCTCCTGACCCCAGTAACTCTCTAGGAATGCTGGAGATAGCAACAAGATAATTTGGGTTCCCCTAGGTCCGAGATCCACCCAGAGCATTCTTGTTTTGGGTTCCCACATCCAGGTCTAGTTTTGGTTCCACTCAAATTTAGGTTTGGTGTTCCCTTGTGTTTTGACATTATCCAAATTTCATTGAGTGTTTATTGTAACTCATACCTATTTCAATTTACTTTGCTTCCAAGTTGCCTTCTTGGCAACTTTGCTTAACTGTGTGCATGTAGTTTGGGTCTGAGAACCCTAATCTAATATAAAGCTTACAGAGTCTTTCTAGTTTGCTCTCATCTACCAGATGACCTAATAAAATTCTTTCTGAAACTATTTCAGTTTTGTAGGTTTGTTCTCAAGAATAATAGGCATTACTTTCCACCTAGCTTATTAGTTTTCTATTTCAATAGAAAGCACAACCATATTTCCAGTCTCCCAGGTTCCCAACCTCAGAGTCGTCCTTGACTCCTCCATCTTCTTTCTCCAGTATCTAGTCAAGTTGCCAAATGTGGTCAATTCTACATCCACAACTTTCATGTACATCCTCTTCTCTCTCCTCACAAAGCCACGACCCTGTTCCATACCCTCAACATAGTCTGATCTGGACTATAGCAATAGCTTCCTTATTGGTCTCTCCAGTTCCAATCTCTTTTCTCCAATCCATCCTCATCACAGATGACAAATTGATATTCCTAAATCACAGAACCAATCTTGTCATTCTACTACTCACCAAACCAAAGTGACTTCTTATTGCTTCTAGAATCAAATACATTTAAATGTCAACATAACAGAAGGTTATCAATGGTATATCCTAAGGATCTGTGCTTGTTACTGTGTTATCATAGTTTTTGGCAATGGATTTGGATAATGGCATAGATGGCCTTTTCATAGAGTCTGAAAGTATTGAGACCTTTTCAACCTGATTCTAATTTACCTCTACAGGCTTATTTCACATTACTTCCCCTCATATTCTACATATTCTAGCCAAATGGACCTACTGGAATGCTTTTTTGAAATTCCCTTCAATTCAAGGCTCATCTCATACATAATACACATGTTGACCATCTCCTGCTTAACTTGATCTTTGCTCCCCTCCCCCACTGCCAGTGTTCCTTCATCTTATGATAGTAATGATTACTTATGAAATTAATAATTACATATGATATGAAAAATTAGTATTTCTATAGTGTTTTTAGTTTTGCAAAGAAATAAATTTTATCACATTTTTAATCTTCATAATAACCTTGGGAGACAGGTACTATCATTATCATCCCCATTTTGCAGTTGAGAAAACTGAGGCAGAGAGAAGTTAAGTGATTTGCCCAGGGTCACACAGCTAATAAGTACCTGAGGTCAAATTTGAACTCAGGTCTTTCTGAATTCTGGTGTAGCAGTCTATGCACTATGGTGTATAGTCAAAGGTCTCAATAAATACAGTTTCCCTTCATAGATTGTAGATCCTTGGGGTCAGAAACTATTAGTTATTGTCTTTGTACCAAGCCTAGCACAATGTTCTATGTATACAGAAATTTTTTAGCAGATGAGTTTTAAAAATTTGAATTGAATGACGAGCTGGCATAATAAAAAGATCTCTGGACCAGGGAGAGTCAAATCCTGACTCTGATGTTTTCAAGTTGTGTGATCCTGGGTCAATCACTACTGGGCCTCAGTTTCTTTGGATATAATACTAAAATAATACAATTTGTTTACTTTATAGACCAATATGGGGAAAGTTCTTTCTAAACCTTATCATTATAAAAAAAAAAATCCAGTGTATAATTATTTTCTTTCAGTATATTAATTAGCCCTGAGGCAAATCTTGTGTTTCAAGCCTGGGATACTGTTTGTTATTTTCATCTTCTTTGTCTCATCATAATTCAAGGAATGTATATTTTAAGTTAGGTGGTAACAAGCTATTTTTACTATCTTAATGTTTAATTGAGGGAATGATGTCAGTTCTACTCTTCCAAGAATCACTAGAAAGTTTCCTGTATGTTAATAGTTCATATTGGGAACTGCTGAAAGGAAAATGTTTCTGATTCTGTTTTGCTCTTGTAACCCTGTGAAATTCCATCACCTGTGAAAATTCCATCTGTAACTATGGAATTAAATTCCCCAATCCCTTAAATCAATCCTATTATGACAAAAAGTTTGTTTCCACCAGATTTCCCTGATGACCTAGCATCCTCTTCCTGTGATGCTCATTGTATTCTTGGCTGGCATTTCCCAAACTTCCAGAGATTTATATAATGCCAGGCATGTCTAGGATGATTTGGCAAAATTTCCTTTGGAACATGTGACAGAGTGGAAAAGATATTCAAAGAATCTTGCTCTGCAGATTATTAGTTATATGACCTTGGCAAGTGTTAACCTTTCTGAATCTCAATTTCCTCATCTACATGAATGAATGAAAAAAATATTTGTAGCAATACTCAGGAGATTATTTTTCCGGTTCCACTCCAATTACAAAATAGGGTACTCTGAATGAGGCTGCTACTTCTCCCCTCAGTGTTCTAGGGTTAACCCTGAAGGATGGAGAGATGATTTTCTAGTTCTATAGTACATGAGCCCCCACTTGTATCCCTTCTTCTTTGATATTATATTGATATAAATTAGCCAGATTTGATTATTTTAGAAAAGATTATTTAATAAGGTGATATAGTAAGAATAGTTAATATGAAAGATCCCCCCAAAGTTTGTGGCACCCTGTCCTTTAAATATACCAGAATTTAGAGGAAGTTTAGAGTGTTTGTGTTGAAAAGGGATAACTCACAGATTCAGATAATGGAAATCCTTTTTCTCTCCTCTTGCTACTGATGATGTCTCCCTCAGGCAAGGTGCAGAAACACAGATATCATTGATTTTATTATTAACCTGAGAAAAAAGGTAAAAAGTAGTTGATGGGGAGAGAGTATATATGTGAAAGCAAGCATGTGGCAAGATGGTCTATATAAATAACTGGATAAGCTCTAATAGTAAACAAGGCAAGATATGAGCTATGGGGACAAATAATTTAAGTGGGGTAAATTTGAACTTAGTAATCAATCTCTTGAGGGAAATAATTTACATATTATGAAATAGGATGCTTAATTCCAGTTTACTTTTCAGAATTAATGGACCAATTCATAGTTCCAGAAAATAAATGTGCAGTTTTCCTATAGTCTCTATAACATTTGTCATTTTCTTTAATAGTCAGTGTTGAAGACTTATGGTTAGGAAATGTAACTTCATGCTTCAATTTGCATTTCTCTAATTATTAGTAATTAGGAGCTTTTTTTCTTATATCTATAGATAGCCTGGATTTTTTTCCCTTGAGAATTTCCTATTCATATCTTATGACCATTTATCAATTGAGAAATGGCTCTTGTTCTTACAAATTTCAATCAGCTTCTCATATAGTTTGGAAAGGAAATCTTTATTAGAGACACTTTCTGTAAAGATCCCCCCCCCCAGTTAATTGTTTTCCTTCTAATCATTAGCTACATTAGATTTGTTTGTGGAAAACTTTTTAATTTTATGTAATAAACATTATCTGTCGCTTGCTCTATTACTTGTTTAGTCATAACTCTTACTCTAGCCATAGATTTGAAAGGTAATTTCTTCTTTGTTCTGCCAATTTGTTTAAGATGTGTTCTTTTATGGTTAGTCATGTATTCATTTGGAGCTTATCTTAGTATGTAGTGTGAGCTGTTCATCTAAACCTAATTTTGGACAGAATGTTCAGTTTTCATGAAAGTTTTGTCACATAATGAGGTTTTACCCCAGTAGCTAGGATCTTTGGCTTTGTCACCCTAGGCAACAAGGCTTCTGTTGCTGGATACCTAAACTGTTCCTTTTATCAACTTTTCTATATTTTAACCAATATCAAATGATTTTGATGATTTTTATTATAGATTGAGATCTG
The DNA here is from genome assembly GCF_037893015.1 of Macrotis lagotis. Lineage (NCBI taxonomy): Eukaryota > Metazoa > Chordata > Mammalia > Peramelemorphia > Peramelidae > Macrotis > Macrotis lagotis. The sequence continues at coordinate 57,949,384 of NC_133659.1, forward strand.
GTACTACTAGGCTCCTTTCCTATAGGGATCCTCGCAGGTTCTGTGGACAGATTTCAAAGGATCTAAATTTAAATGAGGAAAAATGCATCTTCATTTAAATGTTTTTTAAAAAATAATCCAATGTATTTTATATTATGCATTTAAAAACATTTTTCTGAGAAAGAGTCCATATGGGTTTCACCAGACTATAATAGTCAAATTACGGCATATTTGCTAAAAATTTATATGTGTGTTTTGCATAATACCATGAAAGCAAAACAGAAGAGGGAAAATTCCCCACCTTCCCTCTCCTTCTTCCAGTTGTTTTTGTTTAATAAAAACTGAGGAGGTCAAGAAGTAAGAAAATAACCTCAAGAGAAACTGCTTCTCCCTCAGAGGATAGAAAATGAGGCAGAAAAGGATTTTACTTGGGTTGAGGTCCCTTAATGTCACCATTTGTGTTCCTACCATAATGGCCCTCATCAGTAAGGGAACTGATGGGATACTTCCATCAAATCTTGTACCTGTTTATTTTTCTGCCCCCGCCATGTTTCCTTAGCTTCTTCTATTGCTTCCCCTGAAGCTGCTCATCTTGCATTGATCTTTTTCAGAAGAACATTAATTAGTTCCCACAACATAGAAGATTAACCATTTTTTCCAATCCTCATGACCTCTCATACATTACCAAAAATAAAAAAAAATACATGAGATAAAACTCTATAAATAAATCTTTCAGTTGTCTCCATGACCTAGAATACCAGAAACCCAAATGAAATATTAACCCAAAGAACTAGGAACAAAGAAAAACAAATCCCTAAATCCTGAAACATTCACTCAACACCCTCTAACCCTAATGCACTAACTCAACACACTTTCTCCAATTACACACAATGTTCTAGGAGCAGAGATGCACAAGGTGACTCATAGACTTGCAACAGAATCCAATTCTACTCCTTTCTAGTGCCAAAGAAATCCAAATGGTGGAATCTTGCTCAGGTTGTGAAAGCTGTGCACCAGAGCTATGTATCCCCACAAAAATAGAAAAAAAATTGGGAAAGAGCACATGTGTGATTATGTGGCACTCTACCAAGCTAAAGGAAAGAGCCCAGTATAGAGCTGGATCCAGTCCTGTCCCCTTTGGAGGTCACTTGGTTGCAGAAACTGAGACTGGTGAACATTGTCCATTGTTGAAGAAAGTTGAGACAGCTTTGAGAGCCAACCTCTAGGGAAGGGAGAGTGTCAGAAAGTGAACAATAGAGGGAAAATGAAATTACCAAAGATCACAGGAGGAAGAAAACTCAATTAAAAACCTTGAGCATAAGAAGAAAAACGATAGTGAAAATATTAATAATAGAAAGGAAGATGACTATAGAGTCCAGAAATTTATGAATAAATATTGAAAGACAAAAGAAAATGAACCAATACCTGATGAAGCTAAGGACCTTTTGGAATACCAAGAAAAGTTTGAACCATGGCAACATGTTCCTGAGTAGTTTAAAAAGAAACAAAAATTTTTCAAGGAGAATTTATAGCTTGTACAACAGAAATAACTCGTAGAATAAAAAAACTTGAATTCATAGTGGTATGTCACTCCAAAAAAGCAGAAGAGGAAAAATCACTGATTAGGAATGGAAATACTAGAATTAAAGGACAATCTCAAAAGAGAAAGAAAAAAGCAATAATATTAAAAGAAAGTGTGATCCATATAAAAAACAAAACATTTTTCTTAAAGAAAAATGTAAAAAGATGATCAAAGGATTACAATGCTGACAGAAAAACATGGCAAGTCAAAAAATCTAAATTCCATAACATAAGAAAGAATACAAGGAAAATGTTTAAAACTTTTGAACACAGAAAACAATGTCAATTGAAAAGATTCAGAAATCATTTCCAGGAAGAAAAACAACAGCCACAACAACAACAAAAACCCTATGCTGTAAATGCCAAGACACATAGTGGTTGAATTTAGCAATTCCATTAACAACACACAAATTCTTTAAGCAATTTGGAAAAAGACTTTTAAATATAAAGGAAAGGAAATTCAAAGGACACAAAACTATTTTGCACCCACTAGAAATTGCAGAAGAGATTAGGAAAAGGTGTTCTGAGAAGCAAAGAATCTTCAGATTCAACCCAGATTTATCTTCTTTAAAATCTAACTATTAATGAAAAAAATAAGGATTTTTTTTTCTTTTAAAGAGGTATTTGAAATGTCCCTAGAAAGAAAAGCAAACCTGAAGAAATGTTTTGCTTCTCAAAGGCTCCAGACAACAGAAATACAGTAAAGGTAAGCAAATATAGAAATCAAGGGAGAAAAGAAAGGGAGGGAATGGGGAAAGGAAAAGGGGAAAAAAAGAAAGAAAACATTCTTTTAAATCAGTTTTTCTCACTTGAGAGGGCCTCTTTAAAGTGCAAGAGGTTGATTGCTTACAGCAATCCTGCTGGCTCTAATAGCTTCTTCCTCCCTAAAAAATCCCCATTAATGATCTCCTGAATTGATTTCTGAAAAACAGCATAAACCCAATAGGATCTAAAAGATAATCTCTGTTTTATATCACTGTGAATTTTAAAACAATATGATTAAATTAGCCTGTAAATATGACCCCAAATTGACATAAGCATGGTTCAGTGGTCTTGTAGCATTGTATTTGAAGTCAGGAAACCTGGATTCAAATACTGTCTCTTATCACTTGCAAGATATGTAACCTTGGAAGAACTGTAGGATGATGAATTAGTTTTGGAACAGCCCTTAGAAATCATCTGGTTCAGTGCTCTTGTTGGGGAAATACTCCTACTAATAAAATACTCACCATAATGACTCCAGAGTCCCAATTGCTATGCTTTTGCATTTACACAAAATTAGTCACCATGAAACCATTAACAATTAAATATAAAGCATTTGCTAAAAGCAAAATGCAACAATAATCACATTTACTCAGTAAAAGAAGAAATAATCCAACTGATGAGATTTGTCCTTCATTCTCAAAGACCATGACTTCAGGGAGGTGATGCCAAGATAAGCATGAGAACTGGATTTGAGTGAGGGTGGCTGTGCCAAGTCAGCAGCCTCACTTTCTCCTCTAGAACCATCTGAGTCCAGTGGCCAGATATGAATCAGGATGTGACCCTGATTAAGTGACTTGCCTGAGGTCATACAACTAGTAAATTTGATATAAGTGAAGCATAATTACTCAATAGGAGAAAAAAGTCAGAATAATCAAAATGTCGGCCTTCCTACAAACTCATTAGGTTCTGGGCTCTTTCACCTTTACTGACTGATTTTGGTCTAATATGTTTTGCTTCAAAATTGAAATTTAAGATTCTGCTCTCATTCTACCTCTTGCTCTGAAAATATTAACTCACACTACTATTGCCTGTGTGTGTGTGTGTGTGTGTGTGTGTGTGTAGCTTGGGGTGGGGAGTGGGGAGGAGGATTTGTCAGTTGATGCCCATTGTTCCACTCACAATCTTTGTGACTTCTCAGGCTATAATAATGCCCTTCTCTGGCTGCTGCTTCCCACTATGTGTTATCTTTCTCACTGGAATAAAAGCTCCAGTAGACTAAGACTATTTCCCTTTTGTATTTGTATCTCAGTTTTTTTAGAAGAGGGTTTGACCTCTATTAAGTGCCTATTAATTGATTTCTTTCTCTTAATTCATTCCTTTCTTTTTTTTTCCCAAAGTACCTCATGTTTGCTAAAGTTTCTGAGCTTCTTTTTAAAACAAATATTCTCCTTTTGAGTTTTTTAATTAAAAGCACTGACATGGGGCAGCTAGGTAGCACAGTGGATAGAGCACTAGCCCTGAAATCTGGAGGACCTAAGTTCAAATTCAGTTTCAAACACTGAATACTTGCTTAGCTGTGTGACCTTGAGCAAGTCACTTGACCCCCTTGCCTTGGGAAAAAACTCTGACTTTTCTTGTCTTTTCTCCAGTTATTTTTATAACTTCCACAGAGTTCTTGTGGTCATTACATTCCCTTTCTGATATTCTGATTTTCCATCTTACAAGAGCATACACTTCTCTTCGGTCTGCTCTGAAAATTTTCCTTTTCTATTTCTGTAATTCTAAACAGTATTTCTGGATTATTGAGAAATTTTCTTTGCTTTTTTCAGTTCAATTTGATTTTTTTTCCTTTGGAACTTACCTTGTGGAAATTTTTTTCTTCTGTAGAAGAAGCAGAAAAAAAACTGGGAAGTCCCTAATACATGGGCCAGTTTTTCCCCTCTAAAAGGGCAATGAAACCATCCTGGAGATTTAGTTAGTTCAAGAGATTAAGACTTTAACTGTTGACACAGTTTCCTGGTTGTCTAAAGGACAAGACTAAATGACACTTTGTAGGTTTGACAGATTTCCCACTAACAAGAGAACTAATGCACTCTACCGATCTGGCATAAATCACAGAAAATGCATGTGCCCAACTGAGCCAAACTTGTTTCTTTACCTATGATACTTTTCACACATTGAATAAATATTTTTCGTTAATTGTTACATGATTTATCATTGTTCAATCTCATTCCAATCCCAAATCTGAACCACTGGGAGCAGTTTAAACCAGGTTTGACCCAGAGCACAGTTTTTAAGATGTTAGTGGTGCTTTGTTTTGAGGTAAAGGGCAATGGGGTGGGGGGAAGTTGGTGTTGGTTTTATATATAAACTTTCCTCAACCATCTTGCTAAAAAAAGTTTCTCTTGCCCTTTTCTACCAAGAATTATAAAATAAAAAGCTAGCTAAACTTGGGCATCTAGGTGTGCAATGAGTAGAGTGGGCTTGGAATCATGAAGATTCATCTTCATGAGTTCAAATCTGGTCTTAGACACTTACTGTGCATGACCCTGAGCCAGTCACTTAACTCTATTTGCCTCAATTTCCACATCTATAAATGAGCTGGAGAAGGAAATGGCAGATTACTCCAGTATCTTTGCCAAGAAAATCCCAAAGGGGATCACAGAAAGTCAGACTAAACTAAACTCAACAACTAAAACAAATAAACTAAATTAAACAACTCAACAACAGTGTTTCCATCATTTGTATTTAGCAACCAGTTGTTCTTTGTTGCTCAGAATCTAGTCTAGAATAGCATTTTCCTTCATAGCTTTCTTTAGTTTTCGAAGGTTGTATTTTCTAAGAGGAAGTGGCTGGGGTCCAAGGTGGGGGCCGAGGGTGGGGGGGTGGGGAGGAATTGAATTTGGGGTTGGAATGAGACAATAAGGAAATGCAAAAGGGACCTGCCAGCCTCAATTGAGAGGTTAGTGTGATAGAAGATGGATAGGGATGAGTGAAGGTAGATTATGGAGGTTAGAGTGTGGAAGTATGTCCAGAGAAAATAGACTTGAAGGGAGAGGATTTGAAAAAAAGTGGGACTGATCTGTGTGATGAGAAATCTAGGTTGGGCAAAGCAAGGAATGAAAGGAAAGCAAATGGGGCGGCTAGGTGGTGCAAATGAAGGAAAGCAAATGGGGCAGCTAGGTGGCGCAGTGGCTAGAGCGCCGGCCCTGGAGTCAGGACTACCTGGGTTCAGATCCGTCTCAGACACTTAATAATTACCTAGCTGTGTGGCCTTGGGTAAGCCACTTAACCCCATTTGCCTTGCAAAATTCTTAAAAAAAAAAAAAAGGGAAAGCAAATTACAGTTTCCTGAACTGGGTGATGTGTATGTGAAGCTATAACCCAGGCAGAAGGTAAATAAGTATTTCATGGAAATGCACCAGGATCTTATTGCTGTGATGAAATGGAGATTTAAATTAAATGGTCTAAAACATTCACTGGGAAATGTTGACATGACCATTACATCACCAGCAGTCAATCAGCTAACTCCAGTCAGCAGTTAGCCAATGAGCATTTATTATACACTTACTACATACTAGATTCTATATTATACCCTGGAGAGAAAAGGCATTGGCTTTGTCCTCAATGAGTTTACATTCCAATGCAGAAAACAGCATGGAAATAATTATGTATGGACATGATATATGCAGGGTAGACAGAAATTAATTACAGAAGAAAGGCACCAGAAGTGGTAGTTGGGACCCAAAAGTCCTGGGGGTGGGTATAGGGTGGGAGAATGGGAAAGGTCTTCTGCAGAAGGTGGTTTTTGAGCTGAGTTTTGAAGGAAGTAAGGAAAGCTAAGAGGCAGAGCAAAAGATATATAGTATATCAGGCTCATACTGGAATAGCCAGTGCCATAGGCACAATTAGGAACAGTATCTCCATTTTGTTGACAAAATTATAAGATACCATATGAATTAAATGAGCAGCAGATCATTTACCCTTCATAGTTGTGGGCAGAAGATGAATTTTTATTTGACAAAGGGATAGAGACAATTACAAAAGATAAAAAAGATAATTTTTTATGTTGTCTGCATTTACTTTATTTTTTAAATTAATTTTAACATTTTATTTGTTTTCCAATTTTATACACTAGTGATATGTACCCACCATTTTTTGTAAGATTTTGAATTTTACAATTTCCCCCCTTCCTTCCCCACTCCCACAGAAGGCTGTCTGGTAGTCTTTACATTGTTTCCATGCTACACATTGATATAAATTGAACGTGTTATAAGAGTAAACATAAACCCCCCTCCTCCACCAAAAAGATGAGAAACCTCAAGAATGGAGAGAAAAAAATGTACTTCAGTCTGTGCTCAGATTCCAATGACTCTGTTTCTGGTGCTTTCTTTATCATAAGTCTACCAGAGAAGTTGTTTCAATATTTTTCCTATTACTAGCTGTACCTCCACTCTATTTCTCCCCACTCTCATTTATTTTATTCTCTCTCTCCTTTCATCTTGGCCCTGTCCAAAAGTGTATTGCATCTGAGTACCCTTTCCCTCAATCTTCCCTCTCTTCTATCACCTATTCCCCCCTTTCCCTCCCCCCATTCACCCTTATCCCATCCCTTTCTTCTCCTTTTTCTCTAGGGTAAGATAGATTTCTTCACCCTATTAAGCGTGTATGTTATTTCCTCTCTGAGCCATCTCTGATGAGAATGAAGGCTCACTCATTCCCCCTTGCCTTCCCCCTTTCCACTCCACTGAAAAAGCTTTTTCTTGACTCTTATGTGAAATTTCTTAGCTTCTTCTTCATCTCTTTTTCCTTCCTCCCAGCACTTTCCTTTATAACCCATTGACTCCATCTTTTTACTATATTATACCATTATATTCTGCTCCTTCCTATGCCTTGTCTAAATGTGCTTCTTCTAACAGCTCTTATAAATGAGAAGGTTCATATGAGTTATCAGCACCTTCTTCCCATGCAGGAACACAAACAGTTCAATATCATTAAGTTCCTTATAGTTAGTCCTCATCCATCCCCTCTATGGTTAACCAGAGTCCTGTACTTGGAGATCAAACTTTCTGTTCAGCTCTGGTTGTTTCAGTAGGAAAATTTGAAAGTCCCCTGTTTCATTAAAAGTCCATCTTTTCCCCTGAAAGAGGATGTTCAGTCTTGCTGGGTAGTTGATTCTCAGTTGTAAACCAAGATCTTTTGCCTTCTGGAATATCATATTCCAATCCCTATGAGCCCTTAATGTAGATGCTGCCAGATTCTGTAATCCTGACTGTGGAGCCTCAGCAGTTGAATTGTTTGTTTCTTGCAGCTTTTAGAATTTTCTCTTTGATTTGGGAGTTTTGGAATTTGGCTATAATATTCCTGGAAGTTTTTCTTTTGGGATCTCTTTCAGGAGGTGGCTGGTGAATTCTATCGATTTCTGTTTTACCCTCTGCTTCTAGGATCTCAGGGCAATTTTGCTGTATTATTTCTTGAAAAATGACATCTAGGCTCTTCTGATTGTGGCTTTCAGATAGTCCATTACTTTCAAAATTATTTCCTTCTGGATCTTTTTTTGAGGTTGGTTGTTTCTCCAATGAAATATTTCACATTTTCTTCTAATTTTTGGCTTTTTTGGAAGAGTTTTATTTCTTCCTGATCTCTTGCAAAGTCATCAGCTTCCTTTAGTTTCATTCTGCATTTGAAGGAGTTATTTTTCTTCAGAGAGCTTTTTTATCTCCCTTTCCAGCTGGCCAATTCTGCTTTTTAAGGCATTCTTCTCCTCATTTGCCTTTTGTTTTGCTTTTTCCATTAGGCCTAAACTGGTTTTTAAACATATTATTTTCTTCAGAATTTTTTTGTATCTCTTTCACCAAGCTGTTGATTTGGTTTTCATGATTTTTCTGCATTGCTCTCATTTCTCCTCCCAATTTTTCCTCCACCTCCCTGAATTGCTTTTCAAAGTCTTTTTTGTGCTCATCCATAGTCTGGAGGTTTTGGATATGGAAGCTTTGATTCTGTCATCATCTGAGTATGTGTTTTGACCTTCCATGCGATTAAAATAATTCTCTATGGTCAGATTTCTCCTTTTTCTGTTTACTTATTTCCTCAGCCCAAGATAGCACTTCCAAAGCTTTGGGGATTTTTTTGGGGGGGGGACACCCCACTGGGATCTTTTTTCCTCCAAGATCTTATGCTGTCTTACCTGTGCTTTGATATGTAGATAACCATCTCACTTCCCTCTGCCCTGGAGCTGTAAGGAGGTCCTGCTATCTTAGTATGGAAGTCCAAACTGCAAACTAGATCTGAGTGTAGGCTAGCACCAGAGTCCTACCCCAAGGGAGAGCAGAGAGATCTCTGCAGACTTCCCTTACCATCTCTGGGGGTGCAGGCTGCTTTTTCCAGATTCTCGCTGCAGATTCTGTGGCCAGCACTCCTCACTCCACATTCATTCTGGTGTAGCAGAGTTCTCTCACTGCCCCTTCAGGCTGTTGTTGGTGATCTCTGGGCTGTGCTGTGCTGTGCTGCACTGTGCTGCTGCTGCTGTGACTTTTTTTTCCAACCCCTGGTCCTAGTGAAACACACCTTTCCTGTGGAACTTCTAAGTTATCTTGAACTTATGTATCACTCAGTCTTTCTGTGAGTTCTGCTCCTCTAAATTTTGACTAGAGTCATCATTTGCTGGTTTTTGGAGTTTGAGGGGGAAAGAGTTCCTGGGAAATGCTGCCTTCATGCTGCTATCTTGGCTCTACCCCCCCAAAAAGATAATTTTTGTCTGAAAAATATTTCCACAAACAAATCTATCTAGAATAAGAAGGGAAGGAGTTGACAAAATCAGGTAAAGAGTTAATATCCAAGATACTTAACAAATAACAGAAATATTTAAGATCAAAAGTCATTCTACAATAGACAAATGTTCATAGTCAAAGAATAGAAAATACTGTCCTCAAAATAATTACAAACTATTAAGATATTAATCACAAATACTAAAAAAAAGCAAAGGTTTCAACCTCATACTCAGAAAATTGGCAGATAAAAGGTGGAATTAGCCAACACTGTAGAGGTTATGGATAGATAGGTACATTGTTGGTGAAGCTATTTTGGAAAGTCATTTAGAATTATGCAATAAAGTGACTAAAATGTAAACATCCTTTGGTCCAGAGAATTCACTGCTAGGTAGATATCTCAATCAATCAGTCAGGCAAAGAGTCAACAATGACCAAGGAGGTTATTGACAAAAAGAGCTCCACATACACCAGAATATTTATAGAAATGCTTTTTGTGGCAGTAAAGAATTGGAAACAACTTAGATGCCCATCAGTTGTGGAATCACTAAACAAATTGTGCATGAAAGTAATAGAATATTATTGTGCTCTAAGAAATAATGAATATGATGAAGAAAGAGAAGCAAGGAAACTTACATGAACTGATATATATATATATATGTATATATATATATATATATATATATAATAAATTAAATAGTCAAGAAAATAACATACAATGATAAGAAAAATGAAAATGGGAAATATCACATCCATGAAACAATCAAAAGTTAATGTTGCAAAATTATGTCTGACCCCAAAGAAAAGATATGACAAGAAGTCATCTTCTACTACTTTTGTGGATGTTTATAGGGGATGGGGGCAGAGCAAAAGAGTGGATATGTCCATTTATACATACATATACATATATGTATGTTCAGTTTTATGGAATTTTCTTACTCTTTTTTATTTTTTTAAAAATTAATATAAAAGATAACTTTCTGGTAAGGGAAAAATAAATACAGTGCAAATTTAAGTGATATAAAAATAAATTAATGAAATATAAAAATTTATGTGTATAAACATGTATGTGTCTAAGAGAGCAGAAAAAAATTCACAAGGGGACAAGAAAGATGGGGCAATTTAAATTTAATTTTTTTAAAAAGCAATTTTTTTTTGCAAGGCAAATGGGGTTAAGTGGCTTGCCCAAGGCCACACAGCTAGGTAATTATTAAGTGTCTGAGACAGAATTAGAACCCAGGTACTCCTGAGTCCAGGGCTGGTGCTTTATCCACTGTGACACCTAGCCACCCCTTAAAAAGCAATTATTATGAAAAGGTTTTCTATTTTTGTATAAGGAAATATTTCTGCTTGTTGATACCTATTGCCTATAATAGAGACATTTTAAAAAATTAATAAGTAAATAAGTCAATAAGCTGTTATTAAGCACCTACAATGTACGAGCAAGGCACTGTACTAACACTGAAGGGCAAAAGAGACCCTGCTTTCAAGGAATTCCCAATCTAAATGGAGACAATATGTAAACAACCATGAGCAAGTAAAATAAATGGGAGATAATCAAAAGATGACACTAGCACTAAGGGGAATTAGTTTTCTTACATAAGGTGAATTTTGGTTGAATCTGGAAGCCAGGGAAGTTAGGAGATAAAGAGTTCCAGACATGAGGTACAAGGGAAAATGTGCAATTTGGAAAGAAGTATCTTGTTCAAGGAATAGCAAAGAGGCCAATGCCACTGAATTCAATTGAAGAGTATGTGGGTGAAAAATGAAATATAAAGAAAACTGGAAAGGTAGGATGATGAACTCTGTTCTTGTTTGGTTGTTATTCAGTTGTGTCCCTCTTCATGGCCAAACTTGGGGTTTTCTTGGCAAAGTACTGGAGTGGTTTGTTAAATCCTCCTCCTCCTTTACAGATGAGAAAACTGAGGCAAGCAAGGTTAAGTGATTTGCCCAGGGTCACAGAGGGTAAACGTCCAAGGCTGGATTTAAACTCAGGAAAATGAGTCTTCTTCACTCCAGACCCAGCAGTCTCTCTATCACACCAGTAGACTAAGGAGGGACTCTAGAAAAACATGCTTTTCCTAGGAGAAGTCATCACATCTAAGTTCACCTCCAAGCTGCTACTAACTCATGCTTGATGGATACCACCTTTCTTCTCACTGAAGGCTGGAAAGTAAGAAACAAGCACCTCCCAATGCCCTTCTAGTAGAAGGCAGAATTTAAAATTCTCAGCTCCCTCTTTTTTTTTTTACCATTTTATAATTTATTCAAAACATGTTCTGATTTGAAGAATTCCAAAAGTTTATACACATTATTGCTGTAAAATTTGAAGACAGTTATAAATAACAATAGTGATGAATCAGAATCATTTGCCCTTCATCTCAGAATATGTGGTAACCTTAATACTCCATTTGGCTTTTTTTAAAACTAGTTGATCATTCCAAAAATTATGTCACATTGCAATTATAGTATGGACAGTAAATACCTCATTTAACCTGAATCATTGGAAAACACAACATTCTTTACAATTGAAATTATTTTAATATTTTCCAATAAAAAGCTTTTTAAAAAATTCATGTCTCCACAGTGGCTTAATCATAATGATATAGGTTCACAAAATAGTCATTACTTTATAGTCACATCTCTAATACTTTAGGAGAACTGACCTCTTTTTGTAATTCATCACAAAAATCAGTTACTACTTGTGTTGACAGAATGATGCTACTCGGTTTACTAAAATACATAGTTTTTTTTTATTCTCAAGTCTAATCTCTGCTATCAATTGTTATTTATTCAATTCTTATTCTTCTATTCTGTTGTGTTTTCTTATATACAATTATCTATATAAGTGCCCCCTCAGTCAGATTCCCAGTAGTTGAGGAGGCTGGGAGACCAGATTGAGAGAGGTTTTATTATGCTTTTTCAGATGTCTGTGGAAACCTAAGCTAGATCTATCATTATGCCCATGTGATATGGATAGATAATTCTACTATTATTAGGATACCTTGTTGGGGAAGAAGCTACATCTATGATTTCATTATTATGGTGAACTCTTATTATGAAAATTCTCTCTACAAACACAAATCAACTTACAATCTTAGAGAATTAAGGCAAGGAGAAGTTAAGTGACTGGTAAACACTGCTGGTATGGGTCAAGGCAAGACGTGAATCTAGGTCTTTCTGATTCTGGTCTTCTATGATTATGTCACAATTAGAATCACTACACAAATTATAATTACAAAGTACAAAGCTATCCCCTCAAAACTTTAGAGGATTTTGTTAAGTCATTTGCTAGTCATTTAGCAATTAAAAATTTTCCTTCTGAAATTAATCCCCAGAAGATTCAATGTAAATTTCACAGGATCCTGATGAACATAGAGAACTAGAGATTCTGTGCAGAAAAAGAAAATTTACCTTTCAAAATAAATGACTCTAAGGTAACTATAAAACAAAATAATAAAAAGCAGGTGGTATTAAACCCACAGGATAATTTTCTGCCTCTGTATGTGCAACCAATAGGCAGTTACTGATTAATGTGAAAGCAATTTTAATTTACTCTTTCCCAAGTAGAATTAAATAAATTTCAACAAGATTTCCAAACTAAAAAAAAAAAGCAGTTAACCAATTAATCATTATAATTAGGGAAATGCCTTTCCTGGATGGAAGTGAAAGTTATAAGATAAATTGCACGGGTCCCATGAGGAACCTGAAGATTTCTATACCTGAAACCTAGTCCCTGAAGTCCAATGAAAAGGAAGCACAACTTGCTAGCCACATTTACAGTAATTTAAAGTAAATGTACATAGTAGCTAGAATTTTTTTCATCTTACAGTTAAATGGTACAGTTCAATACTTTAAGAGGTCTGAATATGGAATTCAGTTTCCATTTATTCTAACTAGTCAATGAGTATGAAAACCAGATGCTTGGTTTAACACAGTTTTCTAAAGTCCTTCTCAAACATAATATTAGAAACCTATTTAGTTCTTTTTCAGATAGCCTAGATGCAGTTATGCACTGTGGAATGTGGTCATGTCCTTTGGTTCATGGCTTGGCACAAACCAGTCATCTGGCTCATGATTGGAATTGGGTTCTTTTTAATTTTTTTAATTTTTAGGTTTTTGCAAGGCAAATGGGGTTAAGTGGCTTGACCAAGGCCACACAGCTAGGTAATTATTAAGTGTCTGAGACCGGTTTTGAACCCAGGTACTCCTGACTCCAGGGCCGGAGCTCTATCCACTGCGCCACCTAGCCGCCCCTAATGATTGGAATTGTAATGTTTCCAAGCAGCTTTATTATATACTGGGAGTCTCTCTACAGACTCTGTAGATAGGGCCTTAATGTAGATAACAGCATCTGTCCCATACCCTTCTAAGGAATACAATTTCAGGTCTCCTTGAAAGTACTGTGCATAAAGCCGAGATATGGGCAAACCGTCACCAAAACCAGCCAATGGTACAGCTCGAGATGTCTCAACACGAGGTCGGGGTACAGTTGAATACATGTAGTTGAAGAGTCTATCAGTTTTCCTCAAAGGAACACCACCTCCACGATCACTCATCTTCACAGTCAAGCCCTCATTACCCAGTGTTACGTGAACCTGAATAGGAGGGTAAACAACTTTGTCGGCATGGTGTTCCATAGTTGCTCTCATTGCATTCTTGAAAAGTTCAAACACCATGTGATAGAGATGTGTTGGTACATAAACCACGTGGATGGGTTGTCCTGGTGATTTTGCATTTAATTCTTCAAGTTCTAGTTCTGGAGAATTAATATAATATAAATCACAAAGACGCCTTGCATTTTCATAGCCATTTTTAATAACTTCAACAACATTACAATTTGGATTAATGCTTCCAATGTGTTTTTGGTGAGTTGAACTTCCTTTTCCTTTTCCACCAAACAGCAAGGAGTGCTGATTGAGTAGCATTCTGATTGAAATGCGACTCATGTAAAAACGATCAGAAACGATCCAAAAGGGGGGCGGCTAGGTGGCGCAGTGGATAGAGCTCCGGCCCTGGAGTCAGGAGTACCTGGGTTCAAATCCGGTCTCAGACACTTAATAATTACCTAGCTGTGTGGCCTTGGGCAAGCCACTTAACCCCACTGCCTAGCCAAAAAAAAAAAAGATCCAAAAAATATTGTACATTCAGGCTGGTCACTGGATCTACACCAAAGCTTTCCTTGTATTCAATCACAACCTGAGCCATGGTAGAAATGACATCATTATGTTAGTGTCTGTAAAGTCATAAACAGCTTTAGCATTTTCAGCACTTTTAAAATCAAGGAGCTCCTGTGGACTCTGAATGTCCCAGCTCTGGACCAAGTGAACTGAAGGTCTTCTCAGAAGATAGTCTGGAAGAAGACTTCTTTTTTTCATTATGTTTGCCAATCTCACTGGCAACTTCTGCAGCAAAAACATAAATGAGGTCTTTTCACATGCATTCACAGACCCGAAGTCCAGAAACGGCTTCATGGAGAGGGGGGACGGGGAGAAGCGCGAGTAAAACTCCACCTGGCCTGGGACGCTGCGCTCGGACCGGCGCCGGGCCCCGGCTTGGGTTGGGATCCGGGCCGGCCCGGGCCGGCCGAAGCTGCCCGGCAGGTACCTCATCAACCTCCTAGCGAACGGCGTGCCAAAGGTGAGAAGGAACAGTAGCCCCAATACCAGGAGGCGCCAGGGCGCACACGCAGCTCCCTCTACTTTGGCATCTACTGCTCTGCCTGGTTGAAACTCTATGGAATGATTCCTAGTGACCTCTACTCGTCCACTCTTCCCCCACTCTTGCTATTGTGGCAGCAGAGAAACTTAAACCCAGATCTTGATCCCACGTCTAGTACTCTAGGTTCTAAATCAATCACACCTGTCAGACCTTTCAGAATCCTGGGATGTGACCATCTGTACCATCTTATGGAGTGAAATTCCTTCAAATCAATGTAATTCAAACATTTATTAAGAACCTGCTATGGTACTTGGGTACCTGCTGGAAATTCAAAGAGAAGTCCTAATTCTCTACTCACTTATTTTAAATTTTTAACTAGATTTATTGTTAGTCCAATTATTCTATTAGTAAAAGAGGCAAAACGAAGTACAGAGTTATTCTGCTTTAAACAAATCTTGACAATACAGTCCCTCAACCAAATCCAATTCACATCCCTGATACCATGATCCTTTTCAAGAATAAAGGACAAACATCATCACATGATGTAATGTTAAGGCCTTTCACCACATTGGTTGCCCTTATTTGAACGCAAAATAAAACAGCATTTATATAGAACTTTCACTTTATAATTATCTTTTAACTTTACAACCCTAACAGGGAGGTGCTATTATCACCATTTTGCAGAAAAGGAAACTGAGGCAAACACATTAAATGACTTGCCCTGGAGCAACTCCAAGGTCTGAGAATAGGTATGAACTTAGGTCTTTTTGACTGCAGCTGCCCTAATTGACACCATATACCAGATACAGTGTGATAGATCATTCAAAAACTGATTGGTAAACATCTGTGTTGTTTTTGTTCAGCCTTCATTTTTGAAGAGGACTAAAGACATCATGATGTTGGGGTAAATAGTAGCTGGGTGAGGTCTTGAATTGTATGTAAATTAAGTGAATCAGGGTTGCAGTTATCAGCCTCACTCTCTCTTCCAAGCATTGATGTCCAATAGCAGTACAAAAGTCAACGAAGCAACAGCTCAGGATGCAGTGAATGACCATGGCAACTTTGATGTCTGACCAAGCTACAAGTACTCCACGGCCCTTGCTTCCACTGTCTTCATGGTCTTTGGAACAAATTGTTCTCATCTGACTGTTCTGCCAAGGAAAGTCTTCACATGCTCGTGGTAGGCATCCCTCTATTATATCAACACATTTGTAGCCTTTGAGGTCTATGGGGTATTCAAGATGAACATCTAGAAAATGAAGCAATGAGTACTAAGAACCAGTACAGCTTTATTGAGGACTCATCATGGCAGATTAAACTCATTTATATTTCACAGGAGAATGCTGTAGAAAGTTGAGCAAGTTTTTGGTAAAACTTTTGGTAAAGTATCTCATACAACTTTTGCATATATTCCTGTACAGAGAAGGTTATGGACCAGATTATAATAGACAAATTCAAAATTTCTTGAATGGCTAGACTTAGAATGGTTCATTGTCAAAACAGCAAGACAAAGCAACAAGTTATGCTTAGCATAGAGAAAACATCAATTTAAGTTTTAATATGGAGAAAGAATTCCAACTGTGTTGAGCTCTCAGATGGTAGAACCAAAAGCAATGGCTAGGCCAATTTAGGCTTGATAGTGTCAGGGAAAACTTCCTAACAACTAGGGTGTTGTGAAATAAAACAGGCTGCCTCTGGAGGTGGCTGGTAGTTCTTCCTCAGAGGTCTTCTACAAAAGCAGGGATTCCTTTCACTTATGAATTGGATTAGATGGCTCCTGAAGGCCCTTCCAACCTTCCGATTCTATAATGAGGGACAAGTAGAAGACTACAGATCAAGGCAATCTGAAATGTTAACATTTTTATCTATCTCACACTTCTGATTCAACAGAGCTGTAAAAATCAGAACCACAGGTTGCAAGTCTTTTTTCCATGAACTGCTTTCCAGGTCTAGTTTACTCCAAACTGAACTTGATGGAATTCATTTTAAAATCCAAATACTAGACTGATTCCAATTAAAACTCATTGTTAGCTTCAGCTTTTCTTTCCAATCTATCAGCATCTTTTTAGATCTCAACTGCATTAACTTTACTAATTATTTTGTAAATTGTTATAAAAATGTAAGCTATTAAGTTATTTTGGCAGCAACATTTTAAACAAAATAGATAAATATAAGAGCAAAAGGGTGTGTACTTTTTGTTTTCTTTTGTGTCTGCTATTGGACAAGAAAATAAAGAAAAACAAGATGAATAAAAATACTGAAAATTTAGAGAATAGAAACATGTTGTGACATTTTAGGGCTTTCTTAAAAGTAAGACTTTGGTTCCAGTAACAAAGGGTAAGAAGTAAATTCAAACATAAGTTATTTAGTACCAAAGACTAAAGGGCCTCTCTCTCAAGAACATGCAACTTAACAAAGAGATCATTTAAAATATTCATCACAAATGGTTTTGCATGATGCATAATCAATCAAATGCTTAGTTCCAGGAAGGTCTAAGCCATGTTGAAGCGGATGATACCTAATCAGATTTAGGGAAAGATGTCTTAAGGGCACCAAAGAAATGTGCCTGGCATGCCTAGGTTTTTCCTTCATAAGACATCTACTGCACAGGGTCACACATCTAGAACCAAGATGATCTATTCATATTCCTTTTTATAAGTCCTAAAATACTGATGAAGCCATCAGTTCCAATTCCCTTAGCTCTTCCAAACTGCTCTGTTCATCATTGCCAGCTTTAACACATGAAACAGCATTTCCCATGAGTTAGGCTTCATAAAAATGTCTTTACCTGCTTGGCTTCTCCTTAACAAGGTATACAAGTAGTAAAATAAACTAAATCAGAAGTTGACCTATCTATATTCTTTATCCTAAGCAAGCTGTTCTTTGTGAAAATGATAAAGACCATTTTTCCCTGAGATTTAAAATCTCTTAAATCTCTTCTGATATTTGCACTTAAAAATCAGTCTTTTCTGAATTGTAAAATACTATTTAAAAAAAATTACAATACTGGGGCAGCTAGGTGGCAGAGTGGTCCTGGAATCAGGAGGACCTGAGTTCCAATCCAGACTCAGACATTTAATAATTGCCTGGCTATGTGATTTTGGCAAAGTCACTTAACCCCATTGCCTTAAATAAATAAAAAAAAATATTTTAAAAAAATTGTTTAAGAATTACAATCTAAATATAATTGGCAGGAAATTCCATTTTCACTTTTAAGAGAGTAATATGTCAAGTTGAACATCCTATTCTTCAGAGCTAACTATGACTCTATTTAGCTTCAGGAATGAAAGGGGGACTTCCAAAAGGGAATTTTCCTTATTAAAAACACCAGAACTGAGTAGAAACTTTGAAATACAACCCTAAGAATAAAAAGAAACAAAAAAGAAAGGGATAAGTATACATAGTGAAAATCCAGCAATCTGCAATTAGGCTAGGAGGTTAAGTAGGTTATGCTTTAAAGTCTACTAGGTTACAAATTATCTGATCTGCTGCTCATCCTCATGAACTCCCACACTGTGCCAGCTCTGAATGATGTTCAATTAGAGGGGGCAGATCATAAAGATTAAGACAAAACCAGTCAACTTGCTTTATTCCTTTCATACAAGGATTCCCACCATTTGCAGTTTAAGTTTTCATTATCAAAGAGGACATACATTCATAAACATGCCAAAACAAGCTGTGTTTATTAGACTATAAGATTATCTTATTATGAAGTGGTACAAATTAGGTTCTCCTTAAGGTCAGTGGATCACCTAACATTTTAGCTGTGGAAAAAAAATTATCACAAATCAAATTCTTTCTTTGAGTGTGCTTATATTTAACTGATTATTTTCAGTTCAGTTTCCTGTGATTTCATGCCCAGTCCATTTCCATGGCATATGGCACATACCAGAACTATGAGCCAGCCACACCAATCATATTCTTAGAATGATAAGCATAACATGTAAGATTCCATGTTTCTTGACCACACAAATAGCACTTATACTTATCTAACCAACAAACATATATTTTAGAATTTTCAACTCTGACAATTATCAATCTTGTCTGCTGAATGCTGCTCTCATTCCAATCATGGATCGAGGCCTGAGACTAGCTGGAGAGCTGGGAAGTGGCCTTTGCTGCTAACAGTGCTGCTGCTCAGGACGAAAGAGCAGTTTGATTTGAGTTTCTGAATAAGTAGGAAAGGAATGAAGAAGCTCTGGGCTTGGTCTCAGGAGAATTTTCCAGCTGGAGTTGGGGGACCCAGAAAGCCCCCTGCTTGCTTGGTGGCAGCCCGAGAAGGAGCAAGACCAAGCATCTTCTGAATGTTCTGTGGAAATAAGCAAAAAACCAAGAAATTAGTTTGGGAATGATACTTATAGAAGGCTAAGTATTTTTATTATATATTTGATTTCCAGATATAATAAAAAACAAAAAGTTTCTCTGGAGTTAACAAAGAATCCAAATTTAGGCAAAAGTACCCTTAAAGGGGCAGCTAGGTGGCACAGTGGATAGAGCACCATCCCTGGAGTCAGGAGGATCTGAGTTCAAATCCAACCTCAGACACTTAATTACCTAGCTGTGTGGCCTTGGGCAAGCCACTTAACCCCATTGCCTTGCAAAAAAAAAAAAAATTTTAAAAAGTATCCTCACAGCCCCATGATGAAGTTTCTGCAAACAGCCTAAAGGAAAACACCGCCCCCCCAGAAATGTGGTGCTTCCTGGGGTGAAAGAATGACTGTTTCCAGTCATAACATCCCGTGCTATTCAGATTTCAAATATACATCCCCAAAAGCTTCCTGAGTTCATATATTTACAACTGGAAACCATGGACCTCTAGAGCTAAATTCACTCATTTTTATGGAAGGGAAAGTGACTTGCTAAAGATCACACAGGCAGGCTCTAAAGGTCTCTGACTCCTAATTCACCTTTTTTTCCCACTGCACTAATCTGCTACATCTGTTCTCAGTCTTTACTTTCAGCAGGCAAAGGTAAGAGTTTGAATGTGAAATATTTTCTGAAGTGTATATTTAAATACTACGTAAAATGAGTTGCCTCTTTTACAAATACCATGCATTGTTTTAGAACAATCACACAATGTTCTTTATTTGGCTGTTCCTAACTTGTGGTGTATATTACAATATAGATTCCTTCCTTTTATGCATGGGTTGGCCACTGAGGTGCAACTCTCCACTATTGTGATTGTCAAACTCTAAAAGAAATTTTAAAGGGAGGCAGCAAGAGGACAAAAGGAATAATAATCACTATAGAAGAACATATGCTACCTGCCTCTAGTAAGATGTACAAAAAGCCTAGGATGTCTGCCTGTTTTCTAAATTCTCCTCTCCCTAGTGCCTACTCTGTACCTAATATATGTAAGATTAACTAGAGTATAATCCCTCATTCTCCCAGAATTTACAGTTTAGTTAAGAAATTTTCACTTAATAAAGTCAAACATAATAAGACATTAAGAAAACACAGTAAGACAGTATAGATTTATAACACACAAGACACTGTAAGCATAGGACATAATGAAATTCTGTCTATAATTTTGTAGATAAGGTATTAGAACAAAACAATTCCTCTCTAAACACAGCTCTGCTCCCCTCTAGGTTGTAGGATCAATGAATTTAAGGAAGAGGATGTAGAAGGAAAGGGATAAAGGAAAAAAATACTTTCAAGACTCAAGGCAGCCAGGTGGCACAATGGATAGGGTACTGGCCCTGGAGTCAAGAGGACCTGAATTCAAATCCAACCTCAGACACTTAATATACTAATCTGTGTGACCTTGGGCAAGTCACTTAACCCCTTTGCCTTGCAAAAAAATTTAATTGGAAGCAGCTAAGTGGCACAGTGGATATAGTACCAGTCCTGGAGATAACTGAGGAAGCAAAACATTGTCTTTTCCTGCTGTCAGACTTTTCCAAAGGTCAGTACAAAGATTCAAACAACTAGAATGTCCCCAGCAATTTTTATTTCAAGTCACAACTTACTGCAACCTTTTCCTATAGAATAAAGCTGTCTTGAATAGTCTGATAAAAATCCAGGCCTCAACCGAGGTCATGATGCTCATGCCTTTGCCAGTCATTACTGAATTTTTTTTCTCATGCAGAGACCCAGAGGATACCATGCCCTATTTCATGAGAGTAGATATATCTCTTATTAAAAAGCATAAGCCCTGAATGAGTTTGCCCAATTCAATTTAACAGGGAAAGTGGTTGGACACTTTAGTTAGGGAAGGAAAGAGTTCAGAATTGTATGTATGAAAAATATTCATGGTTTTCTTTTTCATCTTTTAAATCACTCATTTCCTAAACTTGTTCTGAACTGACTGCAGTGCCAGTTCTTCAAAATGCTTAAGTTAATCCAAAAATACAAATAGAAGGGGGGAAAAACATATTACTGATATCAAATTTATAAAAATAAACTTTCTTTTTCACATCAGGAACATGAAGAACTTAAACCAATTAGCTAAAAGACAGATGAAAAATGAAGTTAAGAGGTTTAAATGAACAACACATTCCGAATTATAAGACCCATGTCTAGTCCTGCATTTTCAGAGGGGCCATCTGTAATACAATAGCAAATGAAGCTTTTCTGACCAGGAAAAAACAAAGAGAAAAAACCTCCCAATGATCATCCCTTCCACTAAGCCGGAAATCCAAAAGCACTCCTCTACAGGATTTACGTTCCTTCCTCTCTTGTGAAGGGTGAGAACAAGCTACCAAGAAAAGGAAGTTATTAGTTGCAAACTGGATATTTTAGAAAGATACTGTAACCTAGGTCATGAACAATAAATACATTTCATTCTTTTTTTTAATTTAGATTAATGTTCACCTCTTACAAATTTCATTCCATTTGTTAATGCCAAACTCTGGCAAAGTGGATTTCTCTAGCATTTAGCAGTCAGCATATAGCTTCCAATCAATTACACTTCCTTGGTGGTTTCATATAACAGTCCTGCAGCCTTATTTTCTTTCTCATAATCACTTTTTACCTACAGTTCTCCCTATGTCACATTATTAATCATACCTTCCACAAACTTCCCGTGGAATCAAATAACTAAGAATCTCAACTCATTTAGCATTTCCTTGTTAAATCAATAACAAAACCACATTTTTATTAGCTGTACTATTGGTTTTTATCAAGTATTGGTTTGGGGACAAATAATTCAGTCATTTGAGATCATTTTATATACTTCATGAGATAGATTTCAACACTTCCTGATTCTCTAGGAGGTAGAAAATAGTGAAGTATGGAGAATGAGTACACTGACCTGGACTTACTAAACCACTGGGGCTGTGTTCAACTATCATCACTACTAAATAATGAGAACTAAATAATGAGAACCTAACAACTTTACTCAGGATCATTAAAAGAACTAATATATCTGATCTCTTTTGATATTATATGATACAAGAGACCATCTTCAACACCACGGTAGCCCATATTTTGAAAAAAATACCCAGAAAGCAGGAACTCAAACTTTCAATGGAGTTAGATGGAATAATTAGCATACAGGCATATATTATTAATATATAATATATATAATTAGCATATATCATTATGACTGAAAGAATGACTTTTAAACTCTGTCTCCTGAATAGGCACTGAACTGTCATAATGAATGCTTTTCTTTCTTACTTTTCACCTGCTGAACTCTTACAAAATTTTAAAAATCCAATACAGATTCTACTGTTTTCAGGAGACATTCCTTGATCTCTTCAGGCAATGCAGTGGACAGAACTTACACTTAATACAATTAAGAATAAAAGTAGTGGGGGGGGGGTGTAAAAAAGATCTGAATGGGGCGACTGAATAGGGGCAGTGGATAGAGCACTGGCTCTAGAGTCAAGAGGATCCAAGTTCAAATCCAACCTCAGACACTTAATAAATAACCTAGCTGTGTGACCCTGGGAAAGTTACTTAACCTCACTGCCTTGAAAAAAAACAAAAAAAGCTCTGAATAAAATGTCTCTGATAAGGGACTGATAATCAAAATACACACACACACACACACACACCCCACCCCACTCTACCACCAATACATATGTACATACATATGTGTATGTATATGAAAATCATTCCCAATAGACAAGGGATCAAAGTATATGAGCAATTTCAAGAGGAGCAGCAAAAGGTCAAGAATATCAAGGGAATTACTGAAAAAAATGCAAAGGCCTAGCTGTACCAGATCTAAAATTATATTATAAAGTGGCAATCATCAAAACTATCTGTTACTGGCTAAGAAACAGAGTGATGGATCAGTGGATTAGTAGTAAATGATTAATTTACTCTTTGAAAAACCCAAAGACTCCAGTTTCTGGGTTAAGAACTCACTATTTGACAAAAAATTGCTGGAAAAACTGGAAAATAGTAGAGCAAAAACTAGGCATAGTCCCAAATCTCAACCATCTATCAAAATAAGGATGATTCCATACATAGAACAAATAAGAGATCAAGAAACTCAATCTGCTGCATTTATGGAGAGGGGAGAAGTGTGACCAAACAAGAGAGAGAACATTATAAATTATAGGCCTTTACACAAATAAAACCAATGCACTCAAGATTAGAGGGAATGTAGAAATCTGGGAAACAATCTTTACAGTTAGTGTTTCTGAAAAGGACTCATTTCTAAAATAAAAATAAAAAGTTATAAGATCGCCAGCCATTCTCCAACTGATAGTCAAAAGGATTTCAAACAGGCAATTTTCAGATAAAGAAATTAAAGCTATTTGTTGTTATATGAAAAAAAATGCTCCAAATCATTGTTGATTAGAGAAATGCAAATTAATACAACTCTGAGGTACAATCTCATACCTATGAGACTGATTATGATGATAAAAAAGGAAAATAATCAATGTTGGACAGGATGTGGAGAAATTGGGACACTAAGACACTGCTGGTAGAATTGTGAATTGATCCAACCATTTTGGAGAGTAAATAGGAACTATGTCCAAAGGGCAATCAAAACTCTACATACCCTTTGATTCTGCAATACCACTGCTAGGTTTGAATCCCAAAGGGATCATTAAAAAGGGGGGAAAAGTCCCTTATGTTTAAAAATATTTTCAGCAGCTCTTATAGTGGCAAAGAACTGGAAATTGAGGGGCTGCCCATCAATAGTGGAAAGGTTGAACAAGTTATGGTATATGAATGTTATGAAGTACTATTGTTTTATAAAAAACCATGAATATTCAGCCTTTAAGAGTCTGGAAAAACTTGCAAGCACTGATGCTGAATGAAGTGAGCAGGACCAAGAGAACAATGTACACATTAACAATACTAGGAAGTGATCAACTATGAAGGATGTAGCTCCTCTCAGCCAGGTAGTACTGTGGATAGAGCATCAGCCTTGGGAGTCAGGAAGACAGGAGTCTGAATCCAGCCTCAAACACTTGATTCTTTCTAGTGCGACCTTGGGCAAGTCACTTTACCCTGATAGCCTCGAATCCAAGGCCATCTCTAGTTGTCTTGATTCATATCTGACCAGAGAACTACAGAGGAGAAAGTGAGGCTGGTGACTTGGCATAGCACCTCCTCACTCAAATCCAATTTATGTGCTTGTCAAAGCATGACGTCCCTGATGTCATGGTCTTCTTGAGAACAAAGGACAAACATCATCATTATTATGGAAATATGTTAAATATGATTTACATGCATAACTTTTACCAAATTGTTTGAAGGTAGAGGGGCAGGAAGGTGATAGAAAAATGTGAAACTCACAATTGCAAATGGACAAATGTTGAAAATTATCCTTTGCATGTAATTGGAAAAATAAAATTTAAAATATATACATATATATTTTATGGAAGCAAATTACTGGAAACAAAGTAGATAATCACAGATTAAGGAATGGCTAACAAATTATGCTATGAGAATTTCATGGATTATTACTGTGCTATAATAAATAATAAACAAGAAGACCAAGAAGTATAGAAATAAGATAAAAAATGATCTAAAGAAAATAATAAACATGAGTATACTAACAGTAGTAACAATAAAACTGAAAAATGAATCCTGTGTAATTGCAGTTAAGTGGCACAGTGAATAGTGAATGTTCTGATCCAGCTAGTGTGATCTTGGGAAGTCATTGTCCACCTTCCTTTTTTTAAATGTAAAATGAAGAGAGTACTAGCACCCAGCTCACAGGGCTGTTGTCATACAATGTAGGGATCTGTTGTGCTGATTAGATATTACAAGTCTATTACAATCATTTCCACTAATGGATGTCATTAATGCTATTTAAGCTAAAGTAAAATCACATAGCAAAAACAAACAAAAAAATATTTTAATTCAAGAACCTTAAGTAGATAGTTTTTAATCTGGATTTTTTTATAACTTCCCTGAGACTGATTTCACACCTCTGGTGGAAACTGGCAGAGGCACCACATCCGGTTGAGAGATCTCTTAAAATTCACAAAAGGAAAACAGTTGTTATCTTAAGGTCAAGGCAAGTTAATCACCAAACTTTAAGGAAGTAAACAAAAGTCAAGGAGAAAAATAAACTAAGAAAAGGTAACTAGGTTTATTTTTATATGAGATGTTACCTTCTCCCAAAATATAACACCCTTTCCTGTTTTGTAATCAAGCAAAACAAAACTAGCTAGCCCTTTAAGTAGCACGCTTTACGCTTCTTAGAGTCTATATTGTCAAAAAAAGAGGCAAAGAAAGAAAAAAGAAAATGAGAAAGAACCATCAGCAATTCTAGATCAAAATCAAGTACTTCCTACAGGTTTTAGTCACCTAAGAGACTCCAGGTGGAATTTTTTTCTACCTTAAAAATAAAAGGAACTAGTGGTTTTGGGGGGGAAAAAAGAAGTTTCTTTAGTATGAAATCCTAGATTGAGTTTATTTTATAGCTTTAGTTTTCCTTAAATTCTGCTGTAAATGAATATTTGACAAAAAAAAGTTTTGAATTTTTGAAGGCTTCAAACCTGCTGTTTTTAAAAAAGTAATTGCAGTAGGGATAGAATGAATACTGCGATTTTAGAAGGAATCTTTTATTTCATAAGTCTATTAAAGAATTATTATCACCAGAATGGTGATGTTTCTGAACTTAAAAGGGGGGGGCTGTAATAATACTACTGAATACTGTCTACTTGCCTTCCATAAAAATGACTAATAATGAAGACTCCACAGCCTAGTTTAATATTACAATTTCATCAAGAAAATAGCATTTAAGTGATAAACATGTCTCCCACCATCCCAACTCTAGAGGTTATTCAGTGTACCCTGTGTTCCAGAGAATCTCAAGACCTACAGAACAATGCTATCAATGCTCAGAAAAAAATTCAAATCAACATTGTGGTTTTCAGGACTAAGGCTCTTTGTAAACTTTAAAAAGCTATAGAGGGTGGCTAGGTGGTGTAGTGGATAAAGCACCAGCCTTGGAGTCAGGAGTAACTGGCTTCAAATCTGGTCTCAGACACTTAATAATTACCTAGCTGTGTGGCCTTGGGCAAGCCACTTAACCCCATTTGCCTTGCAAAAAAAACTAAAAAAAAAAAAAAGCTATAGAAATGTGAGCTATTATATTTTCAATTGAGCATAGAGATTTTACCTACTTTCGGTTTTTGTACAGATGTATGCATCAGGAAGGTCAAACACATCATCTTAGTTTACAAACTTTGTAAAAGTTTGTTAAGTTTGCTAAAAATGATTAGGTTATAAATCAAGGACCCCAAGACCTTCATTTTAATATAGCCCACAACTTCCAGGTGCTAATAATCTGAATTGATTGCCATCCCTTGGGAACGCTACTCTTCAATAAATATATAAACTGAGCCCACCACCATGGGGGGGGGGGGTTGTGTCTGAGATGGCCAAATGATCATCCTTTTATTAACAATATGTAGGTCTTACTAATAAACTGAAGGGGAAAGGAATTAAGTGACCAGCTCAAGGTCATAGAGGTAGTAACAATCAGAAATAGAATATGAAGCCAGGCCCGCTGACTCCAGAGCTACAGTTGTTTCCAACATACCATGCCATTTTTGGCTTTGAGAGGCATGTAATCTGACTGGGGAAATGAGAGAGACATGTGTACAACTGTTATATATGCTAGAATAAGATAAAGTGTATAAGTCTGACCAAGAAACTAAGATTTGGAGGAGAGGAAAACAGTGGATCAAGAAAAAGACTTCATGGCAGAAGCAGCACCTGAGTTAGGTCTTAAATGAAAGGAGGGATGAGAACACAAGAAAAACACTTTAACAATCTTAATCCATAATTCCACATATAGTTGGGCAGCTAGAAGAAAGTATTCCACAGCAATCAGGTATATACTGTTAAAGACAGAAAAATCAAAAAACAATTTGAGGTATAAATTCAGGATTAAAGAGAACAAGTGATTTGCCCAAAGTCACTAGGTTTTAAATTCTGAACTAGGAATTGATCTCAGTTTCTCTTACTTCAAACCCTCTTTCTCACACCAAAATGCCTCCTGTAATTATAAGCAAGATTATAAACACTCACCTGTCTAATAGACATGGTACAGAGGATATAGAGGAAGATGAAGGAACAGTCTGTATAATCTTCCCCCAAGAGATTTCGATGAGATAATCCTTGGATATAGGAAAGAGGAGTGAAGGGCAGCTTTGCCACCACCCTGCCATCAAATCTAGGAAGGAAAAAACAAATTATTGTTATTTTTGGATGACTGATGAGATCGCCAGTTCAGATAAGCTCCTGGAACAGGAGTAACACTAATATTCTGAGTTAAAAAGAAATGGTGACCAGATAGAAGAACCTAAATAAAGTATAAGGATAAAAGGAAAGGTTTGCATTATTCCCATCAATCATAACCCAAACCATGAAATGAAGTAATTCATGAAAATCTTCAGGAACTTAATTCAGCACAAAATATATTTTCCAAGTTATACAGATCAATGTTACAAGACAAGAAGAATATTTCCAAGACGAGAAGAATATCAGTCCAAAGAATAGCTATTTCGGGTGCTACATGTTTTCTGAGGCAAATAGTGCATAAATGAAGAGATTATCAGGTATGGGGAAGAAAAAAAAACACAAAAACTTACCAATGAGAAGTGTTGCTCATGGATTAGGTATTTTTGCTAGCAGAAAATTAACAGATAGAAATAGTTGCCACAAAAACACACACACATTGCATCTTAGAACTAGAAGAAACTTAATTAAAACTCCTTTATACTGATAATGAAGATGAGACATGGAGCTAATCAAGCTGAGAGTACCCTCTGGAGAAACCAACTCAGAATTTTAAAGCTAGAAAGTACTGTAGATGTTTAGTCCACTCATTTTATCATTTGACAGATGAAAGAAGTGAGGTCCAAACATTTCATACAAGGTACATAAACAGGTAGCACAGCCTGGTCTAAGATCCCAGGTCTCCTGATTCCCAATTCAACTTTCTTTCTACTACACTACAGTACATGAAATTAGAAAAGAAAACTTTCCAAAAAACCTTACTAACAAACAACACTATAACCAAAAACCCTGAGTTAGGTTGTACACTTATTATACTTGACTTTTATTTCTATTTATTTATTTTTGTTATATTATATATACTTTTTACTTATTATATTTTAGACAAGATATTCTGGTACTCTAAGCCCCATTTTATTTCCTTGAAAAATAGAGAGATCATTCTTGGATTGAAAAAAGAATTGTTTTCCACCTCCTCCACTTTTTACTTTGTTAAGTGTAGCAGTAAACAAGGTGGCAGATTTAGAGATGGACAGGCCCTTTAAAAAAATCAAGTTAGTCCAATCCCTCATTCAATTGATAGGGATTAAGAAATTGAAGCCACTTGCTTGATGTCATATGAATAGAAAAATCTAAGTTTAGGATTATGATCTGGGGCCTCTAACTTCAAATCTATTGTACCACAGCTACTTATAAGTGAAGAAGCATCCTTTCCCTGATTACTTCATTTTGCAACAACATGATAATTGAAGCATAAAGCACTAAACAAAACAACAATTTTAGGAATAAGAATTCATGGAAAGGAAGGATGTAAAGGAATAGGATGATTTTTTCTAATCTGAAAAAACAAAAGAGGGAAATAAAAAATTAGCAGCTTATTACAAAGAATTTGTTTTCCCTCAGAATAGTTTGGAAAATCAGAAACACTGCATGTTGAGGCAGTATCTATAGAGGAAAAAAAAGGAATAGCAATATAATCCTTTCTTTCAGAAACAAGAAATGAAGAAAAAAAATCTTGCTAGCCTTTTTTTCTTTTCTTTTTCAAACTTTTTTTTAAAGTTTTTTACAAGGCAATGGGGTTAAGTGATTTTCGGAAGTTCACACAGCTAGGTAATTATTAAGTGTCTGAGGCCAGATTAAGAGTCTGACTCCAGGGCCAGTGTGCTGCCTAGCTGCCCCTAGTCTTTTTTTCCAACCATTGCAATTGAAAATAATTACAAAAACATGTACTTTTGCAAACTGTATTTAAATGAAAAGCAGCAAATACTCAAAGAGGGATTTTTCCTGTTGCATTTTTTAAGTTACCATTTCTAATTGCTAGAGATCCTATATATATAATCCTTCCTAACACAAAGAAAAGCAGCTCAATTTTGACCTTTCTTACATATAGCAAGCAATTTGGTAGATGAAGTTGAATCAATTTTACTTTCTCTTTATAAAAAGTTTACCTTAAAAAACATTACTTTCTCTAAGGGGGAAATATTTGATATCACTGTAAGAAACAAATCCCAACACTTAAAGAGAAGTTTCCCATTGAATGTCCCTTTTTTTCCTTTTTCTTTTTTTGTTTTTTTAGTTTTTGCAAGGCAATGGGGTTAAGTGTCTTGCCCAGGACCACACAACTAAGTAATTATTAAATGTCTGAGGCCAGATTTGAACTCAGGGACTCCTGACTCCAGGGCCGATCCACTGTGCAATCTAGCCACCCCGATTGTCCCTTTCTTAACTATGGCATGATTCAACAATAGGATGGGGGAATGGAGAAGATTCAGTGAAAGAATGTCTGTTCTATCTTTTCCATTCAATTAGTCAGCCTGCATAGGGGACATTATTATAATTATGGCTTCCAAATGTATCCACCTAATCCAATCTAAAATCAGGAGTAGTTGTAGGCTCTGTTTCTCCTACACACTGTACTCTATATACTCAACATTCCTCACACAAAGAAAAGGCAAAGTTCAGTGTTCATGACCCATCTAGTCTGTGACTTTCTCTCTTTAGATAATAAAAATAGAAAAAATTAGCAGCAGCTGTGGTATTGACAGGATCATAGTTGTCCATTAAAAGCACTTTACAAACATAAAAGTTGTATATAAATGTCAACTCTCATTGTTATTACTGTTATTGTTATGAAAATAGTATAGCTGGGATTTGAGCCCGGACTTCTCATTAAATCCCTAAACACAACACAAAATAATTTCTTGCCACCTTGGGAGAGGAAAGGGGATACTGTAGAGGAATTTCATGCTGTGGGTAAACTAGATGACTTTTGAGGTGCTTTGTAATCCTTAAATTCTATGAAAACTCAAATTTGCATAGGAAGAGCACAGAAGAGTAGGTAGAACAGCAGGTTCCAGTAAAATCATGATGACTCACAGGAAGATTGCAAAGCTCCAAATGTTTCCATGTAAATGGACCTATTTCCTAGGGTGTGGGAACTACTGAAGAGGAAATAATTTATTCTTAGTTTAACTTCCCATTCTCAAAATTAATAAAATTTTTAGTCAATGTTACAGCAGTGTCTACATAAATCAAATAAATTTTCTATTTCACTTTACCTGTGTGGGCTTTAGTTACTTCATCTGCAAAATGACATGGCTGGATTAAATGATCTCAACGACTTCTTCAACCTGAGATTCGATGTTTTATGACTCTCAGACACACTCCAGGTTTATCATCCTATTATTCTGATTTTAATAGATTATTTTCTTTTTAGAAAGATTTTATTTTGAATTTTCCCCCTAATCTTGCTTCCCTCCCTCCCTTCCCCTCCACAGAAGGCAGTTTACTAGTCTTTACATCATTCCCATAGTATGGATTGATCTAAGTTGAATGTGATGAGAGAGAAATCATATACCTAAGGAAGAAACATATAGTATGAGATATAGCAGAATTACATAATGAGATAATATTTTTTAAAAATTAAAAGTAATGGTCTTTGGTCTTTATTCAAACTCTACAAATAGATTATTTTCTACTGGAAAGGCCACAGGACTGGAATTATACTTGGTTAAAACAGACAGGTGACTATAAATTGAAGGGCTCTGGCAAAGGTTTCTATGATCAAAAAATTCTCTCTCCCTCTAAACAACCTTCCTTTAAATTTCCAACAAAATTAATTTTTTTAAAATCATATATTATTTTAAACTAATATGTAATGATATTCTGTGAGTTTCTTAGCCACTAAACCTAAACTCAAATTAGTTTATCAACTTAGCCCCCAAGGCTATCTCATTTGCCGGAAAGGCAAGGAGAATTGTGATACCCATGCTATAACTGAGGAAACTGAGGCAAACAGATTAAGTGATTTGAGCAGGGTCATGCAGATACCACGTAAAGTTGAATTTGAAACTCTGATATTCCTAGCTCCGAGACCAATGTTCTATACACTCAGTTGCCTCTCAAAAAATTAAGCAAATAGTTAATATCTTTTCCCTCACAACAATCCTGTGTTTTTTATTTTCCCCATTTTATAGATGAGGAAACTGAGGTTCTGAGACTTTCAATGACCTGGCCAAGGTCATAAATTATTAAATGAGGGAGGTAGGATTTGAACTTGGGTTTCTTGACTCTAAATCCAGCCTTCTATCCATGAGGCCATTCTAGCCAGTGTTATTTACATAATCTTGGGAAGGTTACTTCATCTCTTGGCCCTCTTTTTTCATGTCTAATCAGTGGGTTAAGAGTGAATGATCATTAAGGTTCCTGCTATCTTTAAATTCAATGGTCTTCCATTTGAATGCTTCCAGTAACAGTGTAATTGCCTCCTGGGATGTATGGGACTGGATTCAGGGAGGACTAAAAACTCTAGTGTGAGGGCTCAATGAGTCTTTCTCAAGGCTGCTCCAACACCTTCATGATCTACCTGGCACTCAATACTCAGCTGCAGTGGCCACGAAACCCCTGTAAAACTGTCTCAGCAGCTCAGTTAAACAATGTTGAGGGTAACCAATAGGCCTCAAAGTCACAAATGGGTTGGGGGGGTGTCTACCCCAAGTATGTGAAGACTTCCCCCAGTAGAATGAGTGAATGAGAACAATATGCTCCAATCACTATGAAGGCTCTGTGGAGCAGTTAGGCTTGGCCAAAAGATCCAAGGTATCCACTGCATCCTGGGTCATCATCATTTGTCCTGAGCTTTGTCCAGCCACTAGGCTTCACTGACTCAGGGGGAGAGAGAGGCTGATGACTGAATAACCCCATGGCAGCAGTGGTTCTCTTCAAAAACAAAGTATAAACAAAAGTTGTCCGTTATAAAATTACTTGAGATGTGCACCATCCTGCATCTGTAAAGCATAATCACAAGTCTATTTTAGACAAATCCTGACTTGGACTGGACCCAATTAAGGATAAAGTCAGACAAATAAGTAACTTTGAACATATGCTCTGTATGAAATACTACACTGCCTACTAGGCACTGAATATAATAAAAAATACTAAAGAAGATCCTTATCCAAAAAGGATTGTTTAAAATTACATCATGCCAGGTTTTCTAAAACATGATAAAAATTTTTTTCAAGACACAAAGCTGGGAAGGTGAGCAGGGGTAAGGGTAAGCTGGGAAGGTGAGCAGGAGTAAGGGTGGGCTCATCAAGCAGCAAGTGTTGACCTATATAATTAAGATTTCCTTTGAACACATAAAACTCAACTAGAGTCTTCTCAATCAATTTCAATTAGACATCTATTCTGAATACCAAATAACCTGCTTGATATTCTCATTCAATGCCAAAGACTATTATTAGCTGTCTTCTCCATATTAAAAACAACTAGTTGTATTTTACCTCCTTTTCATGTATATTTTGTTACAAATTGAAACAGATGAGCCCCCCAAAAATACCAATTCCATTTGGGAACAATTTTTGTAATAGTCTATTCCTAAAGAAAGTAAAGTTTAGCTTAAACTGGATATATTCATGGTCTAATCTCATCACTGAGTTTATGAAACAAGCTGATGGAGCTGCTCATGCAGATTCAACTGACTATTCTTTGTAAGAAATTTCAAAAACACAGCTAAATTAGTAACTGAGCAGGACTAGTCCTCAGATCTCTTGACTCCCATTCTACTATTCTTTTCGTTGTATCAACCTCCTCAAAATTACTGAAAGAGAATTAAAAGGAACAAAAGCCTTTATAAAAATGTCATTGTATATCTTTTAAAAAAATTATTTTCTGTTCTAAATTCTCTCCTTCTTAGCACTTGGTAAATAAAATAAAAATTTTACTCTTATCATTCGATAATTCTCATTTTTTTCTTTAATCAAACATGTCATCATTTCCTATAGAACAATAATGTTCTATTATATCATATAACAATTTGTTTAGTCATTCTCCAACTAAACACCTCTTTAGTTTCCATTTTTTTGGTTATCACAAAAAGAGCTCCTACAGTTTCTGTACATATTGATCCTTTCCTTTCTTTGATTATTGTGGGGGTACTAGACTAACACACAATTTGGTAATTTTCTGGGCAAAATTCCAATTTGCTTCCTAGAATGGCTGGACCATAACTCTGTTAGCACAGAAGGTCCACAGTGTACCTGATTTACCACAATCTCTCCAGCACATGTCATTTTGATCTTTTTTCCCCATCTATGTAGATCTAATGGATATAAGGTAGAACTTCAAAGCTGCTTTAATGAAGTCATTATTTATCTTATCATTAAGGATTTTGAGTATTTTTTTATATGATTGTTGGAAGCTGATTTCTTCCCCCTTTAAAAAATACCAGTTTCTATCTTTTGACCAATCTATTGGCTAATGTCTCTTAGCTTTATAAATTTTAATTTATTCTTCCTCTATCTTGGCAATTAAGACCTGTATCAGGAAAACTTCATTCATATTGTTATCATCTCCAATACTTAGGGCAATATCCAGCAAAAAAAAACATTTAATAAATGCTTACTGATTGCAATATTATTTTCAATAAGAAATTCTCATTTTGAGAAATAAGGAAATATTTAAGAATAGATGCAGCATGGAAATAAGCAGGACCAAAATGATTTTGCAGTGAAAAAGTGAAGTCTCATTAAAAGGAAGCTAAACTGAGTTAACTGAAAACCCAAAACTGGTTCAAAACTATCTATGGCCTCTCCCTTAAAGCAGTCAGGGGCCTGCTCAAGTAAAACTGCAAATGTTGTCAAATGTATCGAATGTTTTGGACATCTGCCTAATTGCTTATCTTATTTATGAGAATTTAAATGGATGAGGGAGTATCTCCAGAAATGATTGTGCTATAAAAGAGAATTTCACACACACACACACACACACACACACACACACACACACACACACCCCTTACCCCCTTTGAAGTCCAAAAAAGTTTAATTCTTTTGTACTTCTCATATAAGTTGTATAGGTCTACATAAGGTTTGTTTCCTAACTGTTTTACATGTTTTCAATCTTCTTTCCCAACTAAATTATAAGCTCCATCAGGGAGAAACCATATCTTATTGAATGTCTAGTATTTCCTTTATCATCCAGAACAATTTAGGTATAGAAACATCTTAATAAATTTATATTGTTGATTGATAAATGTAAATGTGTTGGAGACATTGTAACAACAAAGAATTAATAAACTATGTACATCAAAAATACTTCAAAGAGCATCCTGAAATGACTACAAAAACTTTGAAAACAGGAAATTGTCTAAAGAATAGTTTTGATGATCACAGAAGGAAAATACACTCCAGGATGAAGTGATAACAGAGATTAAATAAGAAATTCAAAGCAGGATTCAAGTCATTACAGAACAGAGAGGCATTTCCATATAAGATAAAATAATGTAAACAGAGAGAAATGATAGGCTCACTGGGAGAAAGGTATCAAAATTGCCTAGAATTCTCTGAGATCAGACATAAATACCTGGACAAAGTCTTTATTCAGTTACATAAGATTATTTTTAAATTATCATGTGTCTTAGAAAATAGATGTTTTGACATAAAAATAGTTTAGGAAAAGAAAACAAAAGGTACAGATAAGTGGATACTTCATTGGGTGGAAAAGTGCAAACAAAAGGATTTCTTAGGGAATGACAAAGCTAATTTTAAACCACAAGAAAAATGATGCGTTTCCAGGTCTTTAGATAACACTAATTTCTTCCAGGTAAATGAAAGAGTCAATCAATTAAGTCAAAATGCAGTCAAAATTTTAAAGACGTTGAGTAGGAAAAAGTGGTCTAGAGCTTCACTGTTTTCAAGCGTGAGGCAGCAAATATTTAGAACTAAAATCGAATTCAAACTACTCATAGAATTGATAATTAGAATCGATAAATTATGACCTAAAAAATGAAATCTAAATAATTCATTAGATCTGCTTAATGGGCTAACAGATAAGAAAAAAACAGTAAGATAATAGCAGCTCATATTTAAAATGTTCTAACATTTTCAAAATGCTTTCCTGATATCAGCAACAGTGAAGTACACAGTGAAACATTATAATTCTCATTTTATGAGGACACTGACCACAAGAGAAGTTAAGTGATTTCTCAAGGTGACACTACTGGTGAACGTTA
Organism: Macrotis lagotis; assembly: GCF_037893015.1. Lineage (NCBI taxonomy): Eukaryota > Metazoa > Chordata > Mammalia > Peramelemorphia > Peramelidae > Macrotis > Macrotis lagotis. Next base: position 57,984,751 of record NC_133659.1, read on the forward strand.
CTGGGAATCAAACCCATATCTCCAGACTCCTGAGATTCACTAGTGAAAATAAAACATTTTGTAACAAGTTAGGATACAAATGTATCCAAAATATTTCAAGTGATTTTTGTTGTTCCAATTCAACAGAGACATTACAGCTCTAGAGAAGAAACTAATAATAATAGCTTGCCATTTATATAACCCTTTAAAGTTTGCAAAAATTTTTAACAAAATAGTATCTAATCTTATTCAAACCACAATCCTGTAAGGCAGATATTACTATTACTGCTATTTTAAAGATGAAGTGACTACAACAATCAGAGGTTAATGACTTGCTCCAGGTCCCAAAGCTAGCAATTGTCTCTGGCTGAATTTGAACTCAGGTCTTCCTGACACCAGATCCAGCACTTTATAATCTAGACAAGGAAGTGTTTGCTATTAGAATAAACTAGCAATAAATATTCATAAGCTGAAAAGTGATCAAAACCTATAAATGATGAAACCTGTAGATATGGTAAATATATAAAGATTTACTTACAAAACTATAAAATATTAGATATTGAGGAGTATATTTTAAAACTCAGAAGAGTGGCAGAAAAATATAATCCAAACTATACTTTCTATGAGGTTGGGTTGAGATCATATTAAAAAAGCAGAATTTTAATATATAATTGATAGAATTCATAGCATTAAGAAGTGGTTAGGCCTGAAAACAGTTTTTAAAAAATTCCGATAGCTGCATTACCAATAGAGTAGTAGTTAAGAAAACTACTATGTTTTCAAGATAAGTCAGAAACAATTATGTTCTTCCATAAGCTGTCCTTTGGTAATATTATCAGACATAATTACTGAGTTTGAGAGATCATGGTCTGGATCTAAAAGAAAAATTTTGTTCTTAGTAACATAACTACAAATGGTATGTTTATTCTTGTCTCTATACAGAATGTGGTGACACAGAAGCAGAAGGGTGAAGGGAATACATACTACAGAAAATCTGAAATTATAAAAAGAAGAGAAAACTGACATCCCTCTACTTACAGATCAATTTTATAAGAATATTACTAATATACTATTTTTATTTTACTGGCTTGGAAAAGACATGGTAGAATCCTTCAAAACAACTCTTAGTTTCCAATTAAGATGTTATCCTTTATCTCTACTTCAACAAAAACCAAAAAACCATCAGAATGATTGATGATCAAAAAACCCAACGCAAACTGTAATACATGAAAACTGCCACTCCAGAACTGCACAAAAAAATCATGCAGATGTTCCCTGATAAGAGGAAAGGGAGCTGCCAGGAAAGTCAGAGTCAGCACTGTCTCCCCAGGAGCCCAGGGATGGGACAAAAAAATCTAAGGAGGCTCTTGCTCCTAAGATAGAATGTGTAAATGTTGAAGGGGGAGTGGCCGGGGGACTCTCTTAAAGAAAGTTCCAGGAAAGCCATAAACTCACAGCAGAGCCCTTAAAAACCCAGAGAATACAGTGACATACTAGTATTCAAAGATGGACTAGACCCAAGAGCTCAGAGGTCCATATAACTTAGCCTGGAGAAATCATAAAAGGAACCTGAAGATCCAGCACTCTGAACCTTAAAGATCCACAGAGGTCCTACATTCAGAAGGTGAATGTCAACATAAAAACCCACCAGACCAAGCTAGGCCAGTTATACCAATCAAAAAGACATCAGAATGCCAGGTCTGGCCCTAACACAAAGCTGTCCAGAGAGAGAGGAACAAACATTAGCAGATATAAACCACTATAAAACAGAATTATAATACATTCAAAGATACCCAAAAATCTAACTGAAAATAAAATGATACTATAACAATTGCAAGCAGAAATTCAAAGGAAGAATAAAACAGATTTTCTATAAGTATTACATTAATATCTTGTAACAATTTAAAAAAAATTTAGATAACTGGATTACAGATACTTACTGAATAAATAAGAAGAAATGAATGAAATAAAAGTTCTAAAGGAAAGAGAGATCATGGAATAGAATATTCCAAATGGCAAAAAATATAGGCTTATAGTTAAGAATACTTTACACTCAGACTAACAGACCACCTTCTGTGGGGGCTGGGGGGCAGGAAGCAAGATGAGGAGCAAAATTGTAAAACTCAAAATAAATAAGTTTTTTTAAAAAAAGGAAAAAAGAATAATTTACCCTAAAAGCTAAGTATAATTCTACAGAAGAATATTTAATGGAATAGAGGACTTTAGGGCGTTTCTAATGAAAAGAGTTGAATTGAGAAGGAACTCTGATATAAAAACACAAGAGTCCTGAAAAACCTGGAAAACTAAATTTACTTGAGCAAATTTGAAGAAAATATCTGTTGAAAAAATGGATAAATTTAATAGGGGGACAACACCAATGTCCTTTCAGAACCCTAATGCCTTCAAAGGATACTTAGAAATTAAGAAAAACAGAGGTCCTGGGGGTGGATTGATTCTGTTTTGAGAACTTTCAGCAGGGAAAGAAAAAGGATGCCTAAAAGGAGGGAGACTGGGCATCAGAATGATTTCATCTCTGACTTGGACAAAGGAAGGTTGAATATACATACCTAGAATCTGGTAGAGAACTAAGAGAAAATTCAGCAGGGAAAGGGAAGTGGTTTTAGAGAAAACATATAATACCAGGGAGGTAAAAGTTGTAAAATATACTTCCTAATTCTGGCAGGAAGATGAACTAAAAACAAAAAGAACTGGAAACTAAAAAGATGCCCTTCAGCTATTAGAATGAATGAACAAATTATGGCAAGTGGATATATTGGCCTATATGAAATAATGAAAGAGATAATATGAGAGAAGAGTTATTTTTCTTTTTCTTTTAATTGGGATGAGAACACATCAATGATGATTTTTAAAAAAATGAAAACAGAGGGCTATTTAAACATAAGCAAAGACAAACTAAACAATCCAAAGACAAACTAAACTAAATCCAACATGTTACTTTCAAAATTGTTTAGCTTAAAAAAGGAACTAATATGGGAAAGAAATTCAAAGTTTCATATACAGTCCTTTGTCTCCTTTTTTTTTTTATGGAAATACTCTTTTTTTTGGAATGCATAAATTCAGAATAAAAATGCATTTAAAAAAACAGTTCTTTGACCCTACTTTTATCCAGTTTTATTATTTTAAAATTAAAATTCAAATGTTAAAAAAAATCAATTTTGGGGGCAGCTAGGTGGTACAGTGGATAGAGCACCGGCCCTGGAGTCAGGAGTACCTGAATTCAAATCCGGCCTCAGACACTTAATAAATACCTAGCTACGTGGCCTTGGGCAAGCCACTTAACCCCATTTGCCTTGAAAAAATCTAAAAAGAAAAATTAAAATTAAAAAAATCAATCTTAAATTTTTGTTTAGTTTCATTTTTTTTGCTCTCTCAGGGTTTTTCCCTTTTGCTCTTATTCTTCTTTCGCAATATGACTAATATGGAAATATATTTAACATAGTTGTACATGTATAACATGAAATTACTCACTGTCAAGGGGTAGGGGTAAAAAGGGGAGAGAGGGAGAAAACTGTGGAAAAACTATACTTACATGGAATTAAAAAACTACACTTCATGGAATTGTAAAAAATAAGAAAAATCACTTTAAAAAAAAGAGGGGACGGAGCCAAGATGTAGGGGTGAAGGTAGGACTTCCTGGAAACTCATTCTCCAAAAAACTTAAAAAGCTGTCAAATTATGACTCGAGCCAAAATCTAGAGGGGCAGAACCCACAGAAAGTTTGAGTGATACAATTTCCCAGTCCAAGGCAGCTTAGAAGATCTCCGGGACAAGTCTGCTCCACCAGGTCTAGGGGTTAGAAAAAGCTGCAGTGCAATAGCAGTCACAGTGCAGCACAGCAGGGCTGGATGCCTGCCTGGGTCTGTGGCAGAGGGGGAAGTTTAATCATCAGTAACAGCTGGAAGGGGTGGTGAGAGAACTCTGCAGCACCAGAGTGAGTGCAGAGCAGAGCACCAGCCTCAGAGAAGCCCTGCAGTGAGAAGTTACAGTGGGAGTTGGCAGAGCTACCCAGCACGTCCAAAGCTCTCAGTCCATAGATGGTAAGGGAGACTGCAGAAATTTCTCTGCGCTCCCTGATGCAGAACTGAGCTGTTTCCCCACAATCAGATCCAGGTTGCAGTTTGGGTTTCCACACTATCATAACTGAGCAGGAACCATCATCAAAGCTCCAGGGCAGAGGAGAGGGCCTGAAGCCTCTCATAAGACTTTAGAGGAATTAAGGTCCCCATGGGTTGTCCCCCAAAAAACCCCAAAGCCTTGGAAGTGCAGTTAATCAGTCTTAGGCTGAGGAAATGAGCAAACAAAAGAAAATGAAGAATCTGACCATAGAAAATTACTTTGGTCCCATGGAAGATTCAGAAGATGACAAAATTGAAGCTTCTGCATCCAAAACCTCCAAGAGAAATAGAAAATGGGCTCAGGCTATGGATGAGCTTTGAAAAGCAATTAAGAGGGGCGGCTAGGTGGTGTAGTGGATAAAGCACCAGCCTTGGTGTCAGGAGTACCTGGGTTCAAATCCAGTCTTAGACACTTACTAATTACCTAGCTGTGTGGCCTTGGGCAAGGCACTTAACTCCATTTGCCTTGCAAAAAAGAAAAGCAATTAAGGGAGGTAGAGGAAAAATTGGGAGGAGAAATGAGAGTGATGCAGAGAATTCATGAAAACCAAGTCAGCAACTTGGTCAAAGAAAAAATACTCAAGAAAATAATTTGTTAACAACCAGTTTGGGTCAAATGGAAAAAGCAACACAAAAGGCAAATGAGAAGAATGCCTTAAAAAGCAAAATTGGCCAGCTGGAAAAGGAAATTAAAAAGTTCTCTGAAGAAAATAACTCCTTTAAATGCTAAATGGAACTAAAGGAAGCTGATGACTGTGAGAACCCAGGAAGAAATAAAGCTGTATCAAACAAAAACAAAAATTAGATGAAAATGTGAAACATCTCACTGGAAAAAACAAATGATCTTGAAAACAGATCCAGAAGAGATAATTTAAAAATTATTGGGGTACCTGAAAGTCATGACCAGTAGAAGAGCCAAGATTTCATTTTTCAAGAAATAATACAGCAAAATTGCCCTGAGATCCTAGAAGCAAAGGGTAAAATAGAAATTGAGGGAATTCAGCAGTCAGCTCCTGAAAGAGATCCCAAAAGAAAAACTTCCAGGAATATTATAGCCAAACTCCAGAACTCCCAAGTCAAAGAGAAAATACTAAAAGCTACCAGAAATAAACAATTCAACTACAGTGGTGTTATAGTCAGGATTACACAGGATCTGGCAGCATCTACATTGAGGGCTCATGAGGCTTGGAATATGATATTCCAGAAAGCAAAAGATCTTGGTTTACAACTGAGAATCAACTATTCAGCAAAACTGAACATCCTCTTTCAGGGAAAAAGATAGAAGATGAACTTTCTTTCTATAATTTGTTTTGGTCCACTCATTTTTTAAGATGAGGTTATTCAGTTTCCAATTTGCTCTAGAAGATGAACTTTCAAACTTTTCTATTGAAACAACCACAGCTGAACAGAAAGTTTGATCTCCAAGTACAGGACTCTGGTAAACCATAGAGGGGACATAGAGGACTAACTATGAGGAACTTAATGATATTGAACTGTTTGTGTTCCTGCATGGGAAGAAGATGCTGATAACTCATATGAACCTTCTCATTTATAAGAGCTGTTAGAAGGAGCACATTTAGGCAAGGCATAGGAAGGAGCAGAATATAATGGTATAATATAGTAAAAAGATGGAGTCAATGGGTTATAAAGCAAAGTGCTGGGAGGAAAGAAAAGGAGAGGAAGAAGGAGTTAAGATATTTCACAAAGAAGTCAAGAGAAAGCCTTTACAATGGAATGGAACAAGGGAAGGTAAGGGGAATGAGTGAGCCTTCATTCTCATCAGAATTGGCTCAGAGAGGAAATAACATACACTTAATAGGCTATAGAAATCTATCTTACCCCAGAGAAAAATGAGAAGAAAGGGATGGGATAAGGGAGAATGGGGGGAGGGAAGGAGGGAACAGGTGATAGAAGAGAGGTAAGATCTTGGGAGAGGGTACTCAGATACAACACACTTCTGAGCAGGAACAGGGTGAAAGGAGAGAGAGAATAGAAAAAAGGAGAGTGGGAAGGAATAAGTAAGAGGAAAATACAGCTAGTAATAGCAGCTGTGGGAAAAATATTGAAGCAAATTCTTTGATGGACTTAGGATAAAGGCAACTCATCCCAGAGACAGAGCCGTTGGGAGTTTGAACAGATTGAAGTGCATTTTTTTTTTCTCTCTCACTATTCTTGAGGTTTCTCATCCTTTTGGGGGGGGAGGGGGGCCTGTGATTACTCTCATAACAAGATTATTGTAATAATATAAAATAAAAAAATTATTTAAAAAACAATGGAAATGCAGTTAGGCAAAATGTATTCAGAAAAGGGATAAAGATTACTTACATGGAATTAAACATTCCCATCAAGGCAGTAAAGCAAAAGCCAATAGCAAACATAGATTTCATTCGAACCTGCAATGAGAAGGTCACAAATAGTTACTATATCCCATTAGCAATCACCAAAAAAAAAAAAAATAGCACAACTGCAACGAACACAAATTTCAGTTTGACAAGGTTTCAACTGTCCATTAAAGAACAGATCTCTTTCATTTAATACAACATGGAATTTCCAAGCAAAAGGAGATGAAAAGAGTTGGTAAAGGTTCTTCAGGAAGTTAATGAGAGCAGGCATCATAGTCCAGATTTCCTCTCAAAGTCACATTAGAAAATCAAGCTACACAACATAACTATTTAATTGGCTACTATGTTCATCATGGAATACTTCTCTTTAATTAAAAATTAAAGGAATGATAAGATCATCTTTCTAATTGTCCTGGGAATATTAGATCAAAATAATCAATGTGAACAAAGAGACTTATAGAAATGGCCCCCCAAAGGCACTAATGAAGACAGAAACTGTAATGTTCTCCAATTCTCATGACAGGACATGATGGCCAGGGGATATGAAATGAAGTCATGATAGAAAGAAGTACTTCACTGTTTGATAATACAAGGAAGTCTATGGGAAAAGAGGCAAAAATTGTGAAAGGAAGACAACTGATAAACCATGAGATAAGCTAAAAAAAAAGTACTATTCAACTTAATAAAATGAAGTTTCATATATAATAACATATCTTCCATTGTTTTGGGTTTTTTTTTAAGGTTTTTGCAAGGCAAAAGGAGTTAAGTGGCTTGCCCAAGGCCACACACACTCAGGTAATTATCAAGTGTCTGAGACCAGATTTGAACCCAGGTACTCCTGACTCCAGGGCCAGTGCTTTATCCACTACGCCACCTAGCTGCCCCTATATCTTCCATTTTGAACTAAATGATCAAAAGCTTGATAAATAACAAGACTGCCTTTGCAAATTACAAAAAAAAAATATAAGCCCATCATTAAAATATAAGTAAATAAATAAGGTAGCTGTAGGATGCTGGATGAAAGGCAAAGAAGGGTGAGGGTTCATGGTGGCCTGCAGCCTATAAGTCTCTTACCATTGACAGATCCCTGTTGTTATTCTTCAATTTCTCCTCCTGCCTCTCTGCAAAGAATCAAGGCTACAGTTAAGACATTCAATAGATTCTCAAATGCTTCAATGAGGAATACACAGATAACTTGCCTGGTTTCCAAAACCAACAGAACCATAAATATAAACACCTTTTTTACAATACTTAAGTGTTTATCCTGACATTGTTGGATCACCTTTTTCCTCCTTTCCCTTATCTCTCTCTAGGTTCTCTTACTTTTCTCCCTTTACTGTGATCTCATCAGCAACCAGGGATTAAATTATCAGTCTAAGCAGAGAGCTCTCAGGATCTACTTAGCCAACACTGTTCTTTGCTGACCTCTAACATCCTATCTCCAAATGCCTACTGTTCATCTTGAACTGGATGTTCCACTGACAAGCCCAAAACTGAACTAATTTTCTCTCCCCACAAACCCTCTGCTTCACCTAATTCTTCTGTTGCTGTCAAGGGTCCTGCCATAAATACACTCACCCAGGTTCTTAATCTAAGAGCCATGCTTTGACTCCTCATTCTCTCTCACCCACAATATCCAATATGTTGCTAAGCAATGTTGACTTTTCCCTTCAAATATAACTCCTCTCTCCTGACATGGCCACTGTCCTCCCTGTCAATCCTCCAGCTGATTGGTCTCATTGACTCCAATCTCTAGCCATTAAAGTTCACTCTCTATTTAGCTGCCAAAGTCAGTTTTTCTAAAGTGCAGCTCTGATCAGGTCCCCTTCCTACTCAATACTCCAGTGCTCCCTATTACTTCCAGGATGGAATATAAAATCCCATTTGGTATTCAAAGTCTTTCATGACTCCCCCACCTCAACCTTCTTAGAATTCACACCCTCCCACAGATGCTACAAAACAATGACACCAGTCTCTTTGCTGACTTATCACCTGACTCAAGGAATTTTTATTTTTCTTATTTCCAGTTTCAAATGCTGGACTCTCCTTTACCCTTTGTCCCACCATTGAGAAGGCAAGAAATACAAGGTTTTTTGAACTATAAGTTATTAAAAACATGTTCACATTAGTCAGACTGGAGGGGCGGGGAGTAAAAAGAAAAAGAAAACATCCTCCTTCCATCTGCACTCAAGAGTTCATCAGATCTCTCTTCCATGCTCTTCACAAGCTATATTCCATGCACAGAATTCTATTCATGCTTATTATGTCTATTTCCTGACTGCCCAAGCTTCCTTCAAGTCCTAGATCCCCTCCTCCCTCCCTCCCCCTGTCCCCAATTCTAGTGTCTCCTCATGACTCTCCTCTTCCTAGGTTTTCTTCTCAACATGGGACTGTTCTTTCTCAGTCCCTTTTCCTGCATCATCCACTCGCTATTCTCTAATGAGGAGGAAAGTTTAGGGATAATCTAAATTAGTTAGAATCAAGTCACCAAAAAGTAAAAAATCAACATCTAGTAACCAAACCTTTCAGAACTTAACAAGGCTGGTCATAGAAAACAGACATTCAATTTATCTCAGGTCACATGTGAAATGATTCACTAGGTCCTACTAGAACCTGCATTCACAACTGAATGCCATCAAATCCAACCTGAATGGTTGCTATATAGTGTACGCAGTACAAATTACATGACTTGACTCATGGGAGGCAATAAAAATAAAATAGACAAGACAGAAAAGTAGCTAGGGGGTTCAAATCCTGGCTGAGTAGGTTTTAAAGTTTCTCATAACCAGAGCCTTCTTTCACTTGGCCTGGGGGCTTCAAAGTTATCACATCTTATCTACTGTCCTTTGAAATACTGATTAACTGATAAACTATTCTTTATAGTTTGTTTAAACTGTCCAAGACCTTAAATCTCTGGTCTCTAAAACATATGTCCTTAATGGACCCATTAAGAATCACTCACTTAAAAAAAAAAGAATCACTCAGTTTTCAGTTTTATCAATTTTATCTCTTAAGTTTTCCACCCTAGGCAATGAGTGATCTACACTATTAGCAATATTCAAGCATAGTTAGCCTCCCTGGAAACCAGGGAGCCCCACTCCCAAGGATTATCCTTCGGGCATCTCAAAACTAAACTAGATCATCAGGAAAAGCCTGGGGACTTTGTTCTGACTAATACAATACAAACATCTAGCTAAGGCTGAATCAGAGAAGCGGTAGCAATGAGTGAAATACCACTTGCTGGGGAAGGTGAAACCTCGGGGGAAAGCATTCACTTCTGGTCCAATCCCAGAGAGCACAGATTAGCATTTCAACAAAACCAAATGAGAATTGACTACAAATAACAATCTCAAAAATAAATAAAATATACTTGGAGCAATCCTACAAAGAATCCTCAACTGTATAAAAAACCAAAACTAACATCTTCTCTTCATCAAGATTTTAAATTTCAAAGGTAAGAATAAGAAAGGGACAACTCTGTTCATATATCTTCCTTTCATTTTCATCTGTGTACAAATAAGGTCTAATCTTACCTATTTTCTTCTTTTGCTGGCGGCCAGCTGATTCTGTTATTGTTTCTTTCTTCTTTTCCACTGTAATCAACAAAGCAAGAATGGTTAAGAAAGAAAAACAAAAGATAGCTTATGATATCATGGAAACTATCAATTATTCTAAATGATGACAATGAAAGAAATGGATAATTAGCAGCAATGTCCAGATCATCATTTAATGACTTAAGCTATGTTCATGGGGAAGTCAGTTTTCTTGCTACCAGATATTAATAATTTTCTAAGAATGAAAACAATTCCATAAACAAAAATGCTAGAAGCATATTAATATTTTCACAGAAGTGACTATTATAATTACAACTCAAGTTTTGTGAGTTTTCAGATTATTAACTGTCTAAGCCAATAAGAGGAATTATTATCTACTGTGAAGAACAAGAAATTTGGAGTCAGGCCAGAGTTCTAATTAGAGTTCTTTCTACCTTCTACTTGCTATACCAAATAACACAGATCTTACTGAAACAGATTTGACCCTCACTTTCCACTGCTATTTTCAAAACTGTCAGTGGCTCTGAACTGTCTACAGAAGATACAAATTCCTTGTCATTCAAGGTCCTCCACAATAGGACTCAAACCTAAAATTCTAGCCTACTCCCTTTTCAGAGACAGTATGTTCTCTGTCCAGCTGGCCTACTAGCCAATCCTCAATCTGGTTCTAATTTCTCTAATCCCTATACATTTGCACACATGTCTAACTAAAAGCTCTGTTAGGCACCTTAAATTTAATATATCTTAAATTAGAACTTATTATCTTTTCTTCCAAACCTTTTTATCATTATTGTTCCAGTTACTCAGATTTATAACTCTGAAGTCATCTTTAAATCATCCTTTTCCCCTTATATACAATCATTTTCTACATCTAGTCAACTTTCCATCCCTTCTTTCCATTCACAAGTCATCACCCTAGTGAAATACTCTTTCCCTTACCCTGCAATAACTTCCTAACTTATCTCCCTATCTCTAAGCTCTCTTCTTTCCAATTCAGTCTAGCTGTCAAACTGATATTCAAGCAAAGATTTTGGTTCCAAGATGAAATACAACCTCCTCTGTCTTTTAAAAACTGTTTACTTGGGGGCAGCTAGGTGGCACAGTAGATAGAGCACTGGCCCTGGAGTCAGGAGTACCTGAGTTCAAATTCAACCTCAGACACTTAATAATTACCTAGCTGTGTGGCCTTGGGCAAGCCACTTAACTCCATTTGCCTTGCAAAAAAAACCCAACTCTTCACTATCTGGCTCCAAGCTCCCTTTCCAGACTGATTGCATTATCACTTTTTACTAAGCATCCCCAGAGTAAACCTCTAGTAAAAGTAGTATTCCAAAGAAAATCTTAAATTATTAAGAGTTTTAGATGGGAATTTCAGGGTTAAAGTAAAGACAGCAGAGTAAAGAAAGGGCTCAGCTGAGCCCTTCCAACATTCCCTCTTTCAAAATATTTAAAATAACACCTCAAATAGAATCCTGGAGTAGTAGAATCAACAAAAGATCAGTGACAAACACTTCCAGCCTAGTACAACATCAACATATAGTGCTTGGAAAGCGAGTTATATGACAGGAGTGTAGGCTGGCCGGAATCAAACACTAATTATGGTGTTAACAGAAGTAGCAAGAGCCGCTTCAGAAGCTCCAAAGCCAGAGACAGATAGGGGACCGGGCAACTCATCAAAAAGGGACTATAGGGGAACCTATGCTAGCACTGAACAAAGAACCAGAAATTGTTTGGCAACTGCAGTGTTTATACCAATGCATATACCAGTTCTAGGTCATTAATTCAAGATTAGGGAGGAGGGAATTGAAGGTCTGAGGAGCAGTATTATTTACTTTCTCAAAGGATCAGGAACCATGAGAAGCAGTATTGATTTCAGTCTCAAGGGATCACCACCCTTCCTGGATAAGGAGCAGACAGCATGGACCACACCTCTTCCCAGATCAAAGCATCTTAGAGGCAATGCAAAACCTTCAAACCCTTAGAAACAGTTCTGAAAAGAGCAGTGCAAAAAAGTATGAAGCTTGAATCAATGTCCTTCCACCTACCATACTGGCAACAGGGCCCAACATTAACGCAAAGTACCAAATTAAAAAATAAGATAGAAAAATGAGCAAACAATAACAAAAAAAATTCACTATTAAAAAATACTATGACATAGTAAATCAAGATACAAATTCAGAAAAAAACAATGAAATCAAAACAGCTATTAGGAAAAACCTCAAAAAAAGAAGCAAAGTTAACACACATTCAACAAGAATTCCTGAAAGAACTAAGAATAAATATCAAAATCAAACAAGGAAAAATTAGATAAAGAAATGAAAGCAAAGAAAGGAAAATTATGAAAAGACAATTAACAAAATAGTAAGAGGCACAAAAATATTTGAAAAAAAATGACATCTTATAAAACAACTGGCTAGGGGTGGCTAGGTGGCACTGTAGATAGAGCACTGGTCCTGGAGTCAGGAGGACCTGAGTTCAAATCCAGTCTCAGACACTTAATAATTACCTAGCGTGTGGCCTTAGGCAAGCAACTTAACCCACTTGCCTTGCAAAAAAAAAAACACCAAACTTAAATAAAACAATTGGCTAAATAGAAAAAGAGGTACTAAAGCTTGGTAAAGAAAATAATTCCTGGGGGGGGGGGGGGGGGCGGAGCTAAGATGGCAGGCAACAGATCTTGTCTTAAGCACTCTCTCATAAAACTATATATAAACTAAGGACTCTAAATTTTCAAGAGACAGAACCCACAGAGGGACCCAATGAGGCAGTTCTCCTACTCAAGGTAAACTGGAAAAGAGCAGAAAGGCTCTGCTCCCCGGGGTCAGAGGGGCTGCCCACCAGAGGGGCTGCCCACCAGAGCAAAAGAACTTCAGCCTCCTGGAGGCAGCCCCAGGGCGCTGGGAGCTCCAGCTCCCAGCAGCGGGGGAGTTTCCTGAGCTACACCCGGGCACAAATTGGGGGAACATTGGAGGGGACCTCTGCCAGAGCGAGCACATGAAGCCCAGCACTCAGGCCACACAGGCAGCAACAGCCCAGATCCAGGAAACAGAAGCAGTTGGAGCAGGTGAGCAGGAGCCCCCAGGGCATGAGCCCACTGAACCTAGGGAGGCCAAGCTCTGCCCCTGGAACAGGACTCTGGGGCTCTGACCACATTCAGATCCTGATCGCAGTCTAGGCCCCCCCATAGAACAGCAGGGCCCCCTCCACCTCAGCCCCGTGGCAGAGTGGGGCATTTATGGTTATTCACATACCAGGAGGGAGGACAGAGCCTCACACACTGAAATCCTTGTGGGAGTGTCCCAAAAGCTCATGGAGCACCCCCAAAACAGGCTTAGGCTGGGAAAATGAGCAAGCAGAGAAACAAGAGGAACACCATTAAGAAATATTTTGCCTGTGAGCCCAAGAAGGATCAAAACACTCAGTCTGAAGATGAGGAAGCACAAGCTCCTGCATCTAAAGACTCCAAGAAAAATAGAAATTGGGCTCAGGCTATGACAGAGCTCAAAAAGACTTTGAAAATCAAATGAGGGAGATAGAAGAAAAACTGGGAAAAGAAATGAGAGAGATGCAGGAAAAATATGAAAATGAAATCAGCAGCTTAGTCAAGGAAATCCAAAAAAATGCTGAAGAAAATAGCATGCTAAAAACCAACTTAGGTCAAATGGATAAAACAATTCAAAAAGTTACTGAGAAGAATGCTTTAAAAAGCAGAATAGGCCAGATGGAAAAAGAGATAAGAAAGCTCTATAAGGAAAACAAATCCTTCAGACAAAGAATAGAACTCAGCGAGACTGATGAATTTACGAGAAATCAGGAATCAATACTTCAAAACCAAAAGAATGAAAAATTAGAAGAAAATGTGAAACATCTCATTGAAAAAACTGATATGGAAAACAGATTTAGGAAAGATAATCTAAAAATCATTGGAATACCTGAAAATCATGATCAGGAAAAGAGCCTTGACATCATTTTCAAAGAATTACTACAGGAAAATTGCCCTGACATCCTAGAAGCAGAGGCCAAAATAGAAATGGAGAGAATCCACTGATCCCCCTGAGAAAGAGATCCCAAAAAACCAATCCCTAGGAATATTATAGCCAAGTTCTAGAACTCCCAAATCAAAGAGAAAATATTACAAGCAGCCAGAAGGACGCAATTCAAATATTGCGGAGCTGCAGTCAGGATCACACAGGACTTAGCAGCAACTACATTAAAAGCTCGTAGGGCTCGGAATATAATATTCCAGAAAGCAAAAGAGCTTGGAATGCAACCAAGAATCAACTACTCAGCAAGGCTAAATGTCCTCTTCCAGGGAAAAAGATGGACTTTCAATGAACCAGGGTAATTTCAAATGTTCCTGTTGGAATGGCCAGAGCTGAACAGAAGGTTTGATCTTCAAATACAGGATTCAGGTGAAGCATAGAGATGGGAGGAGAAGGGGAAAATATGAGGGACTTAATGATGATGAACTGCATGTATTCCTGTATAGAAAAATGACACTGATAATACTCATATGAACCTTCTCAATTAACAGAGCAGGTAGAAGGAGCTTTTACAGATGAAGCACAGAAGAAAACTGAATTTGAAGATATATTGTGGTGTAAAAAGAGAGCCAATAGAAAAAAGGGAAATGTAATGGGAGAAAGAAAAAGGAGAGGGGGAATAGGCCAAGATATTTCATAGAATAAGATTTTTCTTTATTGCAATGATATGGAAAGGGGGAAGGCAAGGGGGAATGAGGTAACCTTTGCTCTCATCAGAGGTGGCTAGGAGAGGAAACAACATATATACTCAATGGGGTATAGTTATCTGAAGTAAGAAGGGGGGGGGGACAGGGGGAAGGGGTGGGGATGTGAGTGATAGAGGAGAGGATGGACCATGGGGGAAGAGTGGTCAAATATAACGCATTTTTCTTTTTTACATCTTGCAAGGGGCTGGGATTGGATGGCCTATCCAGGACCATAGGGCCAGGTGGATGCTGGGCCTAAGGGGTAGTAAGGGGGCTCAGGGCCTCTTGGCCCCAGGGCCAGAGATCTGTCTGCTGAGCCACTCAGCTACCCTACAGTAGAGTCAGAGTGAAAGGAGAGAGAAAATATAGTATGTGGTAGTGAAGAAATACAAAAGGAGGGAGTTGCCATCAGCAATGGCAACAGTGGAAAAATAATGGAAGTAACTTTTGCGATGGACTTATCATAAAGAATGTGATCCACCTGCGACAGAGTTGGTGGTGTTGGAACACAGACTGAAGCACATTTTTTTTATTATTATTATTATTATTATTATTATTATTATTATTATTATTTTTGGGGCGGGGTACAGGGCAAATGGGGCTGGGTGGCCTGCCTGGGGCCAGGGTGATTGATGGGTGTCTGAGGCTGGATTTGGACCCCGATGCTCCGGGCTCAAGGGCCAGTGCTCTGTCTGCTACCCAACCGCCCCTACTATTATTACTATTTTATTTTATCTTGGATCTTTTTTTGTTGTTGTTGTTGTTGTTTTTGCAGGGCAGTGGAGTTGGGGTGGCTTGCATGTCATGCAGCTGGGTGATTGTTGGGTGTACAGGGCCGGATATGGGCTCGGGTGCTCCTGGCTCCAGGGCTGGTGCTCCGTCCACTGCATCACCTGGCCATACCTACAATTATTACTATTATTTTTTATTTTCATTTTAATTTTTTTCCTCTACCCTTTACTTTTTCGCTCAAGTGAGTCTATATTTTATTGGGAGAGGGGGTATTTTGTTTACTCTTAAACAAGAATATTGTATTAATGTATATAAAAACATTATTTGTACAAAATGAGAATAAATATTAAATTAAAAAAGAAAATAATTCCTTAAAAATTATCTTTGGTCAAGTAGAAGTAGCAACTCCACAAGATATGAAGAAATAAAATCAAAAGAATGAAAAAGTATAAGAAAATGTGAAAAAAATATAAGAAAATGTGAAATATCTCATAGAAAAATAACAGACATGGAGAGTTGTTGTTGTTGTTGTTATTATTATTATTATTAGAGGGGCAGCTAGGTGGCACAGTGGATATACAGCACCAGCCCTGGAGTTAGGAAAAGCTGAGTTTAAATCCAGCCTCAGACACTTGATCTTTATAATAGCTATTTGACTCTGGGTAAGTCACTAAATCCTATTATTGAATAACCTAAAACCCAAGATCAAAGAAAGAACCTATATATCAAGGAAAACTGCCCAGATATCCTAAAACTGGAGGATAAAATAAAAATTTAAACAATTTATTGATCACCACTTGAAAGAGATTTCAAAATGAAGTCCAAGAAATATTATAATCAAATTCCAAAACTCCCAAGTCAAAGAAAAAATACTTCAAGTAGACAGATACCATTCAAATACTACGGAGTCACAGTCAGGATTTAGCAGTGAACACATTAAAGGAGCAGAGCAGAAGGCTTGGATTATGATATTCCAAAAAGAGCTGGGATTACAATCAAGAATAACATATCCAGCAAATTGAAAAAAATATTCATGGGGAAAATAGACATTTAATGAAACAGGATTTTCAAACATTCCTGATGAAAAGAACAAGGCTGAATAGAAAATTACTTCCAGACACTGATGAAGTTTTGTCCTTTGTTCTGAAAGAAGATCATGACATCAGGAAGGTGATGTCATGACAAGCACATAATTTGGATTTGAGTGATGGGGTGCTGTGCTAAGTCACTAAGCTCACTTTCTCCTCCAGAGTCATCTGGGTTCAGTGGCCAGATCTGAATCAGGATGACTGGAGATGGCCCTAAATATAAGGCAAGGTTAATTAAGTTGCCCAGGGTCATATGATTAATAAGTATTCAATCTCTGAGGCTAGATGCAAACTACTGTCCTCTTGACTCCAGGACCAGTGTTCTATTCACAGCATCACTTAGTTGCTATCTGTCACAAAACTCAAAAGCACCACAAAAAGGTAAACATGAGAGAAAAATCATAAGGGGATCAATAAGGTTATTGTTTACCTCTCTGTGTGAAGATCACTATTATCATTATTACAGTTGTTAAAAAGGATTCTAAATATAAAGAGGAAGGCAGGAATTGATTGTATTGGGATAATGTTAAAAATGGATAAAGAAGGGGGAATCTCATAGGAAAAGGAGGGAGAGAAAGAATGGGGAAAATTAACTCACATAACAGAGGTATACAAGGAAAGCTTTTACAATGTAGAGGGAACCTCACAACTAAAATGGTTCAAAGAGGGAAAAACACAGATAAAGACACTGAATTGCTATTAGAAATCTAGTTCATACGACGGAGCGAATGGACGGAGCCGGAGAGCGAGCTGTGGGCCGCGGCAGGAGTCATGGCAGGGCAGGCTTTTAGCAAGCTTCTTCCCCTCCTTGACTGAGTTTTGGTGGAAAGGAGTGCTGCTGAGACTGTTACCAAGGGAGGTATCATGCTTCAAGAAGTCTCAAGGAAAAGTATTACAAGCCACAGTAGTGGCTGTTGGATCAGGATCCAAAGGAAAAAGTGGAGAGATTCAGCCAGTTAGTGTGAAAGTTGGAGACAAAGTTCTTCCAGAATATGGTAGCACCAAAATAGTTATAGAGGAAGAGGACAAGGCCTATTTCTTATTTAGAGATAGTGACATTCTGGGGAAATATGTGGACTGAAATCACTAATGAAGTGGCATCTGAAAGTTGCCCATTCCACTGAAGTTCTGAAATCTTTGTTTCATCATGTAAATAATTTCCAGGTCTCTTATTTTATAATAAATGGATATCTTGTGTCTCTAAAATCCAATTTCTCTGCATCAATATGAACATTTCCAAATAAAAAAATGTATAAATGGATGGTTAACTATTTCATGTGTTAAAATTTCCTTGAAATGTTATTTTTAATCTCCTACATCTATAAATATTAGGGTTTAAAAGACTGGAGCTTTGCCTTTAACTTTGCTGTAACTGTATCTGATTAATAACAAGAATAAACAGTAACATTCTGTTTAATGTGATTATGGAAACCAAATCTCAAATAGTAACATTTTAACTTTACAAAAAATAGCAAGTTTACATTATTGAGATGGGATAACTTTTGGTGTATTGGGTACAATTACATCAAGCCCTTAGGAGTAATTCTTTAGTTCCAACATACTGAAATTATCACCATAAATGTAGGAGGGGCAGCTAAGTGATAAGGTGGATAAAACACTGGGATTGGAGTCAAAATCTTTGCTCAGATACTAGCTCTGTGACCCTTGGTAAGTAATTTAAGCTCAACCTCAGTCTCTTCATCTAAAATGTGGATAATAAACCTACTTCATAGAACATATAAAGTGCTTTGCAAACCTTCAAGCACCATATAAATATAGTTGCCTTTATCCTGTAGGCTTAACCACTAATTATGGAATAGTTTGTATGACAGGATAGCAATATTAACCAACAGAAAAATTATTTCTTGGGAAAATGTATTATTGGAGCTAAGATGAGAACTGGCCATATTAAGCACTGCTTTGCTAGCATCTATCTGCACTAGGCTGTGCTTTTAACTTGACAATTGGATTAGCTTACTAGATATCCTACCCTTTTCTTGGAAGTTGACTTTATAAGGTGTTTGCTTTTAGTAGCGGTAAAATAACGTATATGAGAATTACATTTTCTAACTAATGGCAACTGTCTGTGATATTAGACTGGCTAACTAGGATTGGGATGCCATCCTTGACCCTATAACCACACTCTAGTAAAAAAAGATGATAGTTTAGAGAATTTGTTTCCTTAGTGTCAGTAAAAATAATTTATTTGAAATATGCTAATATTTTCATAGTAATATGTCAACTCTTCTTACAAAGGTTCATGTGAATCCTAAAATATGTTTCCAGCTACAAGTTTAAAGGGGCTCATTTTATAACTAATAAAAAGGTAATTCAATTCTAGAACAGTAGAGAACAGGAAAAAATAGTAAAAATTTAAAGGTTATTGGAGTCTAGTTTGAATAAAAATCAGATTTTCACTTATATTTGTATATGCAAGATCTACAGAGTTAAAAGTAAATGAAATTCATCTTATTTAAAAAAAGAAATCTAGTTCATATAACATGGAAGTAGGAAAGGAAGAGGATAAGAGATTAAAGGGAGGGGGATGATGAATGGGAAGGGAGATAAAAGAAGGCAGTGGTAAGAAGCAAAACAGAGGAAGGACAGGATTAAAAGAGAAAAGAATCAACAGAATAAAATAGGATAGTGGAAAACACACAATTGTAAATACTGTGAATGTGAATGTGATGAACTCACTCATAAATCAGAAGTGGACATCAGGATGAATTAGGAAGCAGAAATCAACATGTCATTTAAAAGTAACTTGAAACAGAGAAAGAGAGACAAAACAATGGCTAGAATAGAATCTAATATGCTTCCACTGAAGTTAAGAAAGGCACAAGTAGCAATCAGGATCTCAGACAAAGCAAAAAAAAGCAAAAATAGACCTAATTAAAAGAAACAGGCAGGGAAACTACATTTTGCAAAAAAGGAACTAGAGACAATGAAGTAACATAAATATTAAACATGTATGTGCCAAATGGCATAATATACAAAATTTTAAAGGAAACAAATAAATTTTAGGAGGAAATATATTATAAAACTGGTGGCAGACCTCAACTTTTCCCTCTCAGAGCTAGAAAAATCTAAACCATGAAATAAAAAAGAAAGTCAAAGGAATGACCAGAATCTTCATGCTAAATGTAGAAAAGCAGAAATATTAAATACATCCTTTTCCTGGTCATGATGCAATTTAAAAAAATTAAATTAATATAAATTAAAATAAAATTAAAAAATTTTATAGCTATAAAGGGTCATAGAAACATAAGTCGAAAATTAATTATAAACTAAACAATCTAATCCTAATGAGTGGGTCAAAGAACAAATCATAGAAACAATAATTTTATAAAAGAGAATGGTAACAATGAAACAAGATTCCAAAATTTGTGGTGTACATCAATGCAGTACTTAAGGAAAAATTCATATCCCTTAAATGTGTTTATCAATGAAAGAAAGGATCAATGGGCATGCAACAACAACAACAAAAAACAAAATAGAAAAAGTATAGATTTATTAATTCCCAAATAAGTCCCTTCAAATCAGAGATTAATAAAATTGTAAGAAAACCAGTGAACTAACAAAACTAAAAGATGTTTTTATGAAAAAATAATAATAAACTACTGTTAATTTGATTGAAGAAAACCAAATTACTAGTAAATGAACCATCAATGCAGATGAAATTAAAGTTTTTATTAGGCATTATATTGCCCATCATATTCCAATAAAATTTACTTTAAGGAAAAAGGAATGAATTTTTACAAAAATGTAAACCATCCAAATTAACAGAAGAAAACATAAAACTTAATAACTCTTGATATTTCTGGAAAAATGTTGAACAAGTTATCAAGAAATTCCCTAAGAAAAAAAAAATCCCCAGGACCAAATGGATTTATAAGTGATTTCTATCAATACTATGTAAACTATTTGAAAAAATATGTAAAGAAGTCCTATTGATACCTAAACCAGGTAGAACAAAAACCCTGAAAGAAAACTACAGGCTAGTTTCTTTGATACTGATGTAAATATTTTAAATAAAATACTAATAGCAAAATTACAGTAATATATCACTACGATCATATGCTCTGAGCAAAATAAGTTCCAAATGGATAAATGATTTAGTCAGAAAGGATGATCATAAGTAATTCTGGGAAGAAGGGGAAAATGTATTTGTCAAATTAATGACTAAAAGATTTTATGATCAAACAAGAGATAGAAAGGATTATGGGAAGTAAAAGAAAATTCTGATTACATGAATTAAAATCTTTTGTACAAACAAAATGAATGCAGTCAAAATTAGAAGGAAAATGGAAAACTGGGGGAAAATTTACAGCAAGTTTCTCTGATAAAAATATTATTTACCAATTATATAGGACACTGAGCCAAATTTTTATAAACTTAAATTTTTAAAATAGCCACCCCCAATTTATAAATGATTAAAAGATGTGAAAAGGCAGTTTGGGCGGAGCCAAGATGGTGACAAGAAGGGATAGAGTTTTAGCACTCGGAAACTAAGGACTCTAACTAAACTTTTGAGAGACAGAATCCACAAAAGGACCCAGTGAGGCAGTTCTCCTACTCAAGGTAACCTGGAAAAGAGCACAAAGGCTCTGCTCCCAGGGTCGGAGGGGCGGCCTGCCAGAGGGGTGGCCCACCAGAGCAAAAGAACTTCAGCCTCCCGGAGGCAACCCCAGGGCACTGGGAGCCTTAGCTCACAGCAGCAGGGGAGTCTCCTGAGCTGCACCCCAGGGAGCACCGGGCACAAAGTGGGGGAACAGCGGGGGCCCTCTGCCAGAGTGAGCATGTGGAGCCCAGTCATTCACAGACCAGGAGGGAGGACAGAACCACACACACTGAGACCCTTGTGGGAGTGCCCCAAAAGCACAGGAAGCACCCCAAAACCAGGCCCAGGCTGGGAAAATGAGCAAGCAGAGAAACAAGAGGAAGACCACTGAGAAATATTTTGCATATGAGCCCAAGAAGGATCAAAATACTCAGTCTGAAGATGAGGAAGCACAAGCTCCTGCATCTAAAGACTCCAAGAAAAACAGAAATTGGGCTCAGGCTATGACAGAGCTCAAAAAAGACTTTGAAAATCAAATGAGGGAGTTGGAAGAAAAACTGGGAAAAGAAAGGAGAGAGATGCAGGAAAAACATGAAAATGAAGTCAACAGCTTAGTCAAGGAAATCAAAAAAAATGCTGAAGAAAATAGCATGCTAAAAACCAGCTTAGGTCAAATGGATAAAATAGTTCAAAAAAGTTATTGAGGAGAAGAATGCTTTAAAAAGCAAAACTGGCCAGATGGAAAAGAGATAAGAAAACTCTCTGAGGAGAACAAATCCTTCAGACAAAGAATAGAATTCAGGGAGATTGATGAATTTACCAGAAATCAGGAATCAATACTTCAAAAGCAAAAAAATGAAAAATTAGAAGAAAATGTGAAATATCTCATTGAAAAAAACAATTGATATGGAAAACAGACTTAGGAAAGATAATTTAAAAATTATTGGAATACCTGAAAGTCATGATCAGGAAAAGAGCCTTGACATCATTTTCAAAGAATTACTACAGGAAAATTGCCCTGATATTCTAGAAGCAGAGGGCAAAATAGAAATTGAGAGAATCCACCGATCCCCCCCAAGAAAGAGATCCCAAAAAACCAACCCCTAGGAATATTATAGCCAAGTTCCTGAACTCCCAAGTCAAAGAGAAAATATTACAAGCAGCCAGAAGGACACAGTTCAAATATCTTGGAGCTGCAGTCAGGATCACACAGGACTTAACAGCAACTATATTAAAAGCTCGTAGGGCTTGGAATATAATATACCAGAAGGCAAAAGAGCTTAGAATGCAACCAAGAATGATCTACCCAGCAAGGCTAAATGTCCTCTTCCAGGGAAAAAGATGGACTTTCAATGAACCAGGATAATTTCAAATGTTCTGTTGGAATGGCCAGAGCTGAACAGAAGGTTTGATGTTCTGATACAGGACTCAGGTGAAGCACAGAGATTGGAGGAGAGGGGGAAAATATGAGGGACTTAATAATGAAATGCATGTATTCCTGCATAGAAAAATGACACTGATAATACTCATATGAACCTTCTCAGTTAATAGAGCAGGTAGACAGAGCTTTTATAGTTGAAGGACAGGAGAAAGCTGATTTTGAAGATAAAATATGGAGTAAAAATGGAGTCAATAGAAAAAAAGGAAATGTAATGGGAGAAAGAAAAAGGAGAGGGGTAATAGGCCAAGATATTTCATATAAGATTTTTCTTCATTACAATAAGCTACTGCAATGATATGGAAGGGGGGAAGGCAAGGAGGAATGAGGGAATCTTCACCCTCATCAGAGGTGGCTAGGAGAGGAAACAGCATATATACTCAATGGGGTATAGGTATCTGGAGTAAGAAGTGGGGGGGGACAGGGGGAAGGGGGGGATGATGTGAGGGATGGAGGAGAGGATGGACCACGGGGGGAGAGTGGTCAGATATAACATTTTCTTTTTTACGTCTTGGAAGGGGCTGGGATTGGATGGCCTATTCAGGACCATGGGGCCAGGTGGATGCTGGGCCTATGGGGTGGTAGGGGGGCTCGGGGCCTCTTGGCCCCAGGGCCAGGGATCTGTCTGCTGCGCCACTCAGCTACCCTATAGCAGAGTCAGAGTGAAAGGAGAGAGAAAATATAGTACGTGGTAGTGAAGAAATACAAAAGGAGGGAGTTGCAATCAGCAATGGCAACAGTGGAAAAATAATGGAAGTAACTTTTGCGATGGACTTATCATAAAGAATGTGATCTACCCGCAACAGTGTTGGAACACAGACTGAAGCACATTTTGTATAATTTTTGGGGGGGAGGGTGCAGGGCAAATGGGGCTGGGTGGCCTGCCTGGGGCCAGGGTGACTGTTGGGTGTCTGAGGCCAGATTTGGACCCGGGTGCTCTGGGCTCAAGGGCCAGTGCTCTGTCTACCACCCAGCCACCCCTACTATTATTACTATTTTACTTTATTTTGCTTTTTTTTTTTTTTGGTTCTTTTTGGTTTTTGCAGGGCAGTGGGGATCGGGTGGCCTGCATGTCACATGGCTGGGTGATTGTTGGGTCTACGGGGTTGGATGTGGGCTCGGGTGCTCGTGGCTCCAGGGCTGGTGTTCGTCCATTGTGCCACCGGGCCATACCTATAATTATTACTATTATTTTTTTATTTTTAATTTTTTTCTCTCCCCTTTATTGCTCAAGCAAGTCTATATTCATGACGGGGAGGGGGTATTTTGTTTACTCTTAAACAAGAATATTTTATTAATGTAAAAAAACATTTGTACAAAATGAGAATAAAAAATAAATAAAAAAGGTATTTGGCGGGGAAAAAAATCATAGTTATCAATAGTTCCATAAAATGCTCTAAATCACTACTGATTAAAAAATGTGAATTAAAACAACTCTGAGACACAACCTCTCACCCAACATAATAGCTAGCATGACCCAAGAGAAAAATAACAAATGCTAGGGAGACGTGGAAAAGCTGTGATGCTGATTCACAGCTGGTAGAGTTGTGACCTAGGCCAACCAATCTGGAGAACAATTAAGAACCATACTGGAGGCCCTGGAGTCAGGAGTACCTGGGTTCAGATCTGGTCTCAGACACTTAATAATTACCTACCTGTGTGGCCTTGGGCAAGCCACTTAACCCCATTTGCCTTGAAAAAAACCTAAAAAAAAAAAGCACCATACTGAAAGGATTATAAAACTGCATATACCTTTGATCCAGCAATACATTGTTGGTTCCTGTCCTTTGCATTGAAGAAAACCAAATGACATCACTCCATTTGAGACTAATGACAGTGTGACCAACTGTGGCTGATTGGCCCAATATGAGCTCAGAATGCTCTACTATAGACAGATCAGGCACAAATGGTCCACGTGAACACCTGGGGTAGGTACTCCTACCTACATGACATACTTGTATACTTGGAGCTGCTTCAATTCTGCCCTTCTCATAGAACAATCCATTGTTGTCAAGGTCTATATCCCAAAGAGCTCAAAGAAAAGGAAAATAATCTAATATATAAAAATATTTAAAGCAGTTCTTTATCCAATGGCAATAAAATGAAAATCAAAGAGATGCCCTTCAACTGGGAAATCACTAAAGAAATTGTGGTATATGACTGTGATGGGATTCTATCGTGCTATAAGAAATGACAGGCAGGATGATTTCATGGGCAGAAACAGGAGAATATAGCAGCAAAACTGTAAGAATGATCAGCAGTGAAAGACTTGGTTTCTCTGTTCAAGATGTAAACTGCTATCTACTTCCCAAGAGAGAATGTAGAGTGAAGTATACTTTTTTTCACTTTTAGTTTTAATGTTTTTTTTCCTCATGTTTTCTTTTGCAATGTGGCTAATATGGAAATAGGTTTTGCAAGAATTCACAGGTAAAACTGATTATCAATTATTTGCTTTCTCAAAGAAGGGAGAGGGGTGAGAGGAAAGAAGAGAATTTGGAACTCAAAAATTTTTTAAAATTCTTTAAAACATTTTTTACTTATAATTGGGAAATATTTAATAAATTAAATAAAAATAATTTTAAAATTGCTTCTCTGGCCAGGGAAAATATGAAGAGAAATTAAGTGAACTCTCATTAAGACATTTCTATAGGGGTGGCTAGGTGGTGCAGTGGATAAAGCACCAGCCCTGGAGTCAGGAGTACCTGGGTTCAAATCCGGTCTCAGGGTCTCAGACACTTAGTACTAATTAGTAGTAATTACCTAGCTGTGTGGCCTTGGGCAAGCCACTTAACCCCATTTGCCTTGCAAAAACTAAAAAAAAAAAAAAAAAAAAAAAAAAAAGACATTTCTATAGCAGTAATATTACTAAATATAAACATAATTAAAACTTTCAAAGTTTTGTTCTTCATAATGATTACTTTCAAGAGAAAAATCAAGAATACAATCACCCAGAATTTATCTTGCCTGACTAAAACAAAAGTAAAAATGAAGATTGAGGAAGGATTAAAAAGTAATTATGCCATAAACAGAAACCTTATCTTTTGGTAGACCGGGATCCTGAGATTAGGGCAAATCTTATTTTCAGGGATCAAATTCCAGTGTCTTTCAAACTCAGAGCTCATGCTACACATTCAATATATACTAGAACCCAAACCCTAAAGGCAGCATCCAGGATAAGCCTACTGATGGAAAGGATACAATGGAAACATGTTTACCAGAACCACACTTTCATTCTCATAAGCCACAAAATGGTTCCTGGAATCTTAAGATTCAAGAGAAAAACTAGTCTAACAACATTATCTTGGCTCATTGTAAGGAACTGTGTAGTTCCTCCTGAACTGTAAAAAGTACTAGCCACAGTCAAACTACCACACAATTTGTTTTATAATGCTGGACAGAGGGTATGCCAAGAAGTCAAGAGGACATAGAGACAAGTCTCAAACTCTGAAAGTGTCACAAGAACTTTCTAAAGTTATAAAATATTGATAGGTTGTTATGATATTACCTACTCTGAAGAAATAATCAAGCACAAAGAAATTAATATAAAAGAAATCCTTCAAAAATTGTGGGACCTCATTTGAAATCTTTAAGATAATTCAAAGCAGATTAATTCTTGTTCTTTGAACTTAATATACTATTAGGAAAAAAACCACAGTTGTCTTAGAAGAAGAATGTGGAAGCTCCAAATGTCTCTTGGTTATCCTACCATTCAGTGTGTGCTGATAAACGACAGGAAAAGAAATAGAAGTACTACCCTCATTTCTCAAACTTGTACCTCATATTCTGTGTAAGCTCTCCATGCCTATTATGGGCTTGTTTTTCTGTCTGAATTCAGAATCCTTTATGATAAAAGAGGTTAAAATGAGATAAAAAGATTTGTTGTACTGAGGTACATACCTAAGATAAAAGATATTTATTTACCTTATATTGGTTCACTGTTAGATTTGTCTATTAATTCACATCATCTCCTAAAAGACAAGTGCCTGTTTAATTTTTTTCTCTTTCAACAACACTAGATACAATTATTTTAAAGGACCTAGTTACCCCAGTAAACTGAAAGAGTTTGTGGATACAACCACTCAGATCAGGCAGAAGAGGAGCTGTAGAACCAAAATCTGATCTGGACAAATGAGGTCCTCTTTGCAAAGAAGGGAAGGTGAATTCATCACTTTCTCTGTATTGGGGGCTTACTTCAAATCCCATATGCTATTCATTTTGGTATTCATTATTAAAGAGCTAATCATGAGCTAGGAAAAAAAGAGCTAATATGAGTCAGGGGAAAAAAAGCCATAATTGTGATAGTATGTACAAATTTGATAAAAATTGTGCTCCATAAACATCATGAATATTACTATGCCATAAGAAAGCAAATATGAATTCAGAGAAGTAGATTTAAATAACTAATACAGAATGAAGAAATAAGTAGAATCAAAACTAGAACAGCTGAATACACAATTACAACAATATAAACAGAACAAAAGCCACAAAATTGAATGCTGGGTGATAATGACCAGGTTCGGCTTCAGAGAAAATAATAGCTAAAATTTATATAGCATTTTACCCTATAAAGTAGGTTCAATTATCACCCCCAATTTACAGATGAGGAAACTGAGGCAAACAGCAATTATGTGAGTTTCCCAGTGTCACACAATTATTTAATGTCAGAGGCCAGATTGGAGCTACCTCAGGTCCACAGCTCAATCCAGTTGCCCCAGAACAGCTGATGTCAACACCTCTCCTTCACTATAGCAAGGGGAACAGGAGTGTGAACTATATGTGTAAGAGATGAAGGTATCAGTTGGTGGTCTACTTACCTGTGGCCTCTTTTCTAATTTTAATCTTTATTACAAGAGATGACTTGCCAGAGTGGGCAGGGGAAGGGATGGAAATGAATGTAATGTAAAAAGCAACAGACACTCATCAACCATAAGATTACTGACAACAATAAAAGAGCAAAGTTGGCTCATCTCACTGGTGGACTAGCAATGAGGCATGATCTAACTTGATTTCTGCCGGGTGCTTGCCCAAGTCTTTCCCAATACCTCACAGATAAACTGGAGAGATGCAGGTTAGGTGAGAGTACAATGGACTCTGGACAAGGCGAGCAAGAAGCCCCAAAGAATGATGATAAAGGGACTAAGGTCACTTGGCAGGAAAGCTTCTAGTGAAATACAAGATTATGGTTCTGATCTTGTTCTGCTCAACACTTTAATCAGTGACCCAGTTAAAGGCACAAATGGCACACTTATTGAATTTTTGGATGACACTATGCTGATAGTAATAGCTGATATATTAAATGAAAGTGTAAAGATTCGATGACATAGGGACAAAGTAAAACTTATAGGTTGAAGCAAATCGGATGCAATTTTTAATGAGGAAAAATCCTAAAGCCTTACACTTAAGATCAAAACAATCAACAACCTAAGCAAAGTCCCTGATCAGCATGATATACAACTGGTCATAAGAAGATGACGCTGGACTCTGAATGGACTCCACACTCAACTAGTCAAAAGTATCCTTCCACAGAGGATCAAGATGTATTAATAAGAAAAAGAGCTGCCATATGCTACTTTGGGATGTACAAAGCAATTTAACAATACAATCTCATTTGAGTCTCATATTCAAGGTTTTATCACCATTTTACAGAAGAGAAAATAAAGATAGAGAGGTGAAGTAGTTTGCCATTAAAAAAAAAAAAGTGGTTTAGTCCTTGTCATGAAGAAAAATGTCAGAGGTGAGATAAAACTCTGGCCCTGAGCCGGCCTCTAACCCCTCCAAAACTGTGTCTCTGAATTTTGTTTGGGTAGCTATCACCTCCACCAACACAGATTACAACCCTTTATCACTTGGTGAATAGTTTTCAGAATTACGTGAGCCAAAAATTCATCAGCTGCCTGCCCCTCCTGCCCAAGGTGTCACTTTTGCAAGAAGCTAGAAAGCAAAAAATCTCAGGTAAAGGTCTAGGACTGCACAAGGACTCAATATTGGAGCTGCAAGAAAGGGCTAATAATGGTCTATCTGGGCCAGGGTTTTACATATCAGGCTAAGTGCATGCTCCACATATTGCCTTCTCATCTTCCACCATCTTGGGAATACAACTGCAGAGCTGGTACCACATTCATTTGAAACCATGGTTTCCACCAGACCTCCTGCAATCACCCTTGCTAGTTCCCTAGCATTTGGAAAGGGAAGAACACACCAAAAAGTCTTTATTATAGGACTCTAAAAAGCAGATTTCTTGGCAAATGTTTATACTTCCTGTTACCCTAACCCATGTTTCAGATGTTAAAAGCCTCTTCCCCTTCTACATCTACATCTATACCCATTCCACTCAATTTTAACCTCTTCTCACTCCTTTTCCTACTCTGACCCCCCCCCTCCACTATGGTATCAGGAAACTACACTATTTGCAGACTTCCTTGATGAGTTTCCTGTACACCTAAACTGGCTGCTTCAGACATTTTCCACTGTTTCTTTTTATTCAGACTATTCTATGTTAAGAATTTCTCCTAACCATGTTGAACTGATTTCTCTTATAGCACATTAGCCATGGGATCCCAACTTTTTTTCTTATGACCTAAAAGACAAATGTTATTTAATCTTACCCAGTTTTCACTCCTTCCTTATCACAAATTCAAGGAGCAAGAGTTTTATTTCTTCCTCAAAGTGTCATCAATTCTACCACAGTAATCTGTTTCTCCCAGTTAGTTCAATCATAACAAAAATACAATTTCCCTGAGTTAGTGCCTCTACTTTTTGAAGGATCAAATTATCATTAACTGTCAAATTATCAAATCAAAAAGTTATTAGCTGCTCTGGCAGATGTCCAGATAACTAAAGTTCCCTATCACTATTATATCAAGTTTTTGCCATGCCTAGAATCTTTTTTTTTTTGCAAGGCAAATGAGGTTAAGTGGCTTGCCCAAGGCCACACAGCTAGGTAATATATTAAGTGTCTGAGACCGAATTTGAACCCAGGTACTCCTGACTCCAGGGCCGGTGCTTTTTCCACTGTGCCACCTAGCCACCCATCTTTTTTTTTTAAATTCATTTATTTCTTCTTTCCATCCCAGTGATTTACAATATACTCTAATGACAAATCTACTTCTTTTTCTACTAATCTTCACCCAAATACTCTCCAGCAAGTTCTTCCCTGATGGTATCCATGAAATTCTCATTAAGTTTCTCTCAATATACAATGTTACCCCACTATAAATTCCACTCCCTTTCATCTATATTGTTTCTTCTGAATAAAGGTAATCTCAGCCAGATCCAATACTAGTTTTAAAATAACACTCAAACAGAAAACTCATACCTAGAGTAAGGCAAATGATCCCACAAGAACCTGAACATGTAACCTGCCTCACCTAAAGAACCCAACTATCTTTTCCTACTCAAGCTCACCGAAATTGAAGATTTAACTTTAAAGAAACACCTAATGAAAAAAAAAGAAAAAAGAAAGGTTCATTTTTTTTCTTGATCTTCTTCCACTCCTCTTTCATTACTACCTGCAAAGAAATATCCAAGTGTCCGATGAATTAAATTTAAGGATTGAACAATGAAGTAGTATACAGTGATGGGAAAAGGTTTCAACCTATTACCAAACAGGCAACTCTGCAAATAGAGTGGTATGAAGGATTTCATCAGAAAGATGTCTGGCCTGAAATAGTGGGGGCTGATCAGAGTCTGTAGCTCCACTGGGATCCCTCCCAATGTTAACATCTCTGTACAGGTTTGCTATCTATGATGTACTCTGGCCAAACACATTGAATTTCTTCTCTGAGACAAACACAAACATCTCCTGAGATTCTTCCTGAGACTATAAAGTGACCTAATCTGGATCCTGACCTGAAGGTGGGAAGCTTTACTCTAAGAGTGTTTTTTTTTTTTAGGTTTTTGCAAGGCAAATGGGGTTAAGTGGCTTGCCCAAGGCCACACAGCTAGGTGATTATTAAGTCTCCAAAGCTGGATTTGAACTCAGGTACTCCTGACTCCAGGGCTGGTGCTCTATCCACTGTGTCACTTAGCTACCCCTCTAAGAGTTCTTATGAACATGCCACCTTTCCCCATTTTTTTTTTAAATTCTAATATTAAAAACTTCACATAGTTCCTAATTTGGGGGACTGGTTTCTAGATCTGTCAAAACTTGTTGCAAGATAATTTCTTATCTATATAGTAGATGGTATGATGCCCAGTCAGTTAGTATTTTATACATTTTACCTGAAAACAAGCAAGTAATGATACTCACATTTTTTGCTCTGCTTTTCCACTTCAGCTTTTAATCTCTTATACTTGTCTGTCCTGTAAACCAGCACCCAAGTTATACCTGAAAACATCAGAAATAATACGTTAGACTAATCATCTCTTCAACCAAGGCAACTTAACAGGATGTGTTGGTGGCAAAAGTATCCATTTAGCTCCATTACTACTATAGGAGAAAAAAAGAATGAAATATAAAGAGGAACCAATTTTGAGCTGAGAACTTGTACTTCATAGGATATATATATATATATATATATATATATATATATATATCCTTCCCACTTGGTAAAATTCTCAGTTCTAGAACTCTCCTATGGGGAAAAAAGGGAAACCAATTAAAGAACTTTTTCAGACCATGACAGGCGACTAAACCATGAGTCATGGTGTCTAAACAGTCTGGCTGGAGAATGTTAAGAGGAAAATTCACCAGTTAAGATTAGCAGTCAGATACTAGTTATCAGAGGAAAGAAGTTTCTATTAGACTTTCTAAAGAACACCAAATTCCATTCCCTTCACAAAAACAAAAATTTGTATGGTGCTAAGAGGACCAGAATTGGATCCAGGACCTCAATTCTGGACTCAGGCCCATTTATGTGCTGTGACTCTGGTATAATTTACCCTATTCACTTTCCAAATTTATAGCATTTCTTTTTGTCACTACAAAGAGATGCTATATTTTTGTACATAACCTTTTTTTCTTTTGATTTCGTTTGGGTATAAGCCCAGCAGTGATACAGCTATGTCCAAGGATATTGACTTTAGTAACTTTTGAATTCCAGAATGGTTGTACCCATTCACATAGATCCACCAAGAGTCTATCAATGCATCTGTTTCCTCACAATTCTTGCAACATTAGTCATTTTCACTTTTTTGGCAACTTTGCCACTCTGATGGATGTGAGGCAGAATCTGAGTTGTTTTAATTTACATTTCTCTAATTATTAGTGATTTGGATAATTTTTTTCAGATAAGTTTCTTGGGTTTCTTTAACTGCCTCATGAAATTAGATTATTTATTAAATGGAAAATCTATTATTTGCATCAGTTCTTTTTAGTAACTTGGAAATGAAATCTTTATTAGAGAAACTTGCTTCAATCATTTCTTAAATTTATTTTGAATTTTACAATTTTCCCCTGAATCTTGAATCCCTCTCCCCACCCCCCCCCCACCCCCACAGAAGGAAGTCTGTTAGTCTTTACTTCAATTATTTTTTCCAACTGTTTGGTGCAAAATCTTTTAAATTCTATGTAGCCTTCTATGATCTTATCTTTCTTCTTTGGTAATTAACTTTTCTCCCATCCCAGATGTTAAATAAGTAAATTCTTCCATGCTTCTCTATTTTGTCTATTATGTAACCTTTTATATCTGATTCACATCCATTTTGAGTTTATCTTTGAATAAAATGTGAGAAAAAAAGTTCTAAATCTAATTTTTTTCAGAGTTCTCCAATTTTCTCAGTGGTTTTTGCCATATAGTTGAGTCATTATAACAGCAACTGAGACTTTATGCCTATGGAATAATACTAGAGCAGAGGTATTATATACATGACTCCAAATGTAGCTGGCACCAGATTTGTAACATCATTTGGGAATTTTTTAACAAAACAAATAGTTTAGTGTCCCTCAGTTCTTTTTGAGTTTGACATCACTATGTTAGAATATTAGATACTTTTGCTTCTGTACATTATATAACTTATCTATTGCTTTTGTATGTTATATAACTAATCAATTCAACTGGTTAATCTATTTTTTTGACCAGTAACAAATTGTTTTATAATTTCAACGTCCTAGTAGAGTGATTTTGGTGAAAAAGAATGGAGAATAAGAGGATGCCCATCAATTGAGGAATGCTAGGTAAGTTATATTATATGAACGTGATATAATACTATTGTGCTTTAAGAGAAAGACATTTGGGGAGGCTAGGTGACGCAGTGGATAAAGCACTGGCCCTGGAGTCAGAAGTACCTGGGTTCAAATCCGGTCTCAGACACTAAAATAATTACCTAGCTGTGTGGCCCTGGCAAGCCACTTAACCCAGTTTGCCTTGCAAAAAACCTGAAAAAAAGACATTTAACCTGAGGCAGAATCAGAAGAATAATTTATAATATATCAATATTACAAATATGAAAAATTTCTTCAATTTTTATATTGAAAACTGGGAGGAAATCAGAATATATTTCTATAATAATACTATAAAATCCAACAACTGAACAGTTGTAAACACTATGATCAAACAACTAATCATGATTTCAGAGGATTTGTGAAGAGATAAGCTATTCATTTCAGAGGGATGTATTTAGGGTGCAAAATAATACATAGATATTTTTGTGCAGTCACTGAGGGAATCTGTTTTGCTTACCTATGCATATTTGTTAGAAGACATTTGTTTTAGACAGCTGGGTGGTACTGGGGATAGAGCAGCCTTCCTGGAGTCAGGAGGAACTGAGTTCTAATCCAACCTCTAATCCAACCAATTTAGTATGTCTGTGTGACCTTGGGCAAGTTACTTAAACCCCATTGCCTTGGCAAAAAAAAAAAAGACACTTGTTTTTCTTTTCTTCCCCCCC
Source organism: Macrotis lagotis (assembly GCF_037893015.1). Lineage (NCBI taxonomy): Eukaryota > Metazoa > Chordata > Mammalia > Peramelemorphia > Peramelidae > Macrotis > Macrotis lagotis. The sequence goes on from NC_133659.1 coordinate 58,018,137, forward strand.
CCCCCCCCCCCGTAGAGCTGAGTGGGGATGAAGTGAGAATATATATTTCTGTTAATTTTTTTAAAACTATAAAGTGGTCAGGGTGTTTGAAATGTGAGAGGTTGAATGGACTTTCAAATAAAGTTAGTGAATTACCAGTTTTACTTGACCTTTCCACTGTTTCAAGAGACCTTTCAAAGTGAATGTAATCTCCAAATTTAATGTAAAAACAAAACAGATCGACACAACATCAAAAAGAAAAAAAAGCAGTTGACAAATCACTGAATTACAAAAACACCATATTTCTCCTTATTCTCCTTTGCACACCCTAGTTCCATCTAATCTATATTCTTCGAATTTGAAATTTAATCTCCTCATACAATTCCCCCAAATCACTGTTATGAATTATGAATAATCCCCCTAAAAAGTCATTATTATAGGTCATTCCGATGAAATGTCTCAGAGGGAACTGTAAACTCCAGATTAAGGCATATGTATGAATACAACATGCCTCTCAGAATCCTCATCTTCCTTCCTGGATTAAAAAATCTTTGCTGACATGATGATCAACCTTGACTGACGGACTTACTCATTCCTTATGTGCAACAACCAGGGACAATATTGGGCCATCTGCAATGGAGAATACCATCTGCATCCAGGGAAAAGAAGACCTTCAAATTAGGGGGGGAAACTCCGTTATATTATTATGTAACTCTGTTATCTTTTATACTTTATTTTTCTTCCTTAAGGATATGATTTCTCTCTCATCACATTCAACTTAACATCAGTGTACACCATGGAAACAATGTAAAGACTAACAGAAGGCCTTCTGTGGGGGGTGGGAGGAGGGAAGCAAGAATGGGGGGGGAAATTGTAAAATTCAAAATAAAGAAAATCTTTCTAAAAAAAGAAAAAACCTCTTTGCTGTGCTCCCCCCTCCCTCCAACTGTAGGAGTTCTCTCTCGGACACGTTCTCCTGTCTCTGGCCGCCCGTCCCTTCCCACCGGCGTGCGAGCTGTCCTTTAGGGGCCGCATTCCATCCCCGGGAGAACGCGCCCGGCCCACGGCCACGCTGTGCAGGGGGTTGTGCGCGCAGAGTAGAGCTGTGTACACGGACATGCACACACGCGCGCAGGCGCACACGCACACACCCCCGCACGCGGCGTGGGTGAGCGGCAGGAGCCCCCCAGCGCGCTGGAGGGGGCCCCCGCCCCCGCCGCGGTCCCGCCCTCACCCTCGGCCAGCAGCGCCGTGCACACGGAGATGAAAACGATGAGGAGCGTGTCCGCGAACATGGTGCTCATCCTGCGCCGCGGCGCCCGCTCCCCGAGCCCCCCCGGAGGGGGCGTGGAAACACCCGCGGCGGCTCAGGAAGGGGCAGACGAAGCGAGATCCCCAGGTGACGGCGACCACCCGCGCCAGACAGGGACAGACCCACGAGAAACCTCACTTCCGCTTCCGGCTCACGGAGCCGGATGCATGCGGAGAGGCGGAAGCCGAGGAGACCCGCACAGAGGAAAGAGAGGATGGAAGGAGGGCGGGGCAAGAACGGCGGCCAATCAAGAAGCGCTTCGTGCCGCTCCGCGGCCCGCAGAGATCTCGCGGGATCTCAGAGGGCTTCCGCTCCGGGAGGTCAGGTGACTTCCTGTCCCAGGGGCAGGGGCAGGGATTCGCCTCTTTCTGTCACTCGTGACTCCTCCCCTCGCGCGGCTTCTCGAGCTTTTCCCCAGCTTCTTAGAGATCCCATCGTCTCACTTGACAGGTGAGGAAACCGAGGCCCACGGAGGAGAACTGCAGAGGAAGCGAACGGCAGACCGGGTCCGCAACCCCCGGCTTTGCGACCGTGGCGGCCTTAGCGCTGTGTCTGGCTGGGTAGTAGACGCTCGACGAATTGCTTCTGACCTCCCCTCGCCCCCTCCCATTTTATACTAGAAGTCCTTCCTTCTCGTGCCCGGATCCCTTTGGCAGTCACCCAGGTGAAGTCTAGGGACCTTTCTCAGGATCATTTTTTTTAATGCGTAAAATTTAAAAAAAAATTACCAGGGAAACCAATTATATTAAATTTTGTTTACATTAAAAACAACAGTATTATATGTCATAATAATATTTATATAAGACATTAAAAATTGTTTTACATATATGCACATATATGTTCATATATTTAGATTTATCCAAACGGATATATACACGTGAATATACGTGTATATTGTATAGTCATGTATAATGTATATTCATGCATACACTACATAGACTCACACATGTTCCCAAGCCCCAGGTTGAGAACTCCAGCCTGGTAATGAACAGTTACTCAAAGATTTGTTGGGCAGCATTTTTTTCTTCCATTTGTTTTTATTTTTTCCAGTTACACGCATCCTTTTGCAAGTTTTTAAGTTTCACATTTTTCTTCCCAATCCCATGAAGGCATACAATCTGATATACATTTTACATGTACAATTTTGTTTTAACATATTTTAGTCATCTTGTGAAAAAGGAATTAGAATTAAGGGGGGGAAACCATGAGAGAAAAAAACATAAAAGAGGTTTTAAAAAGTGAACATAATATGCTTTGGCTTACATTCTATATTTTTTTTCTGATCTCTGATCTCTGAACTGTTGAGAGGAACTATTCATTATAGTTCATCATCTCACAATGTTGGTACTGTACATAATTTTCTACAGGTTCTGCTCAATTCATTCAGCATCAGTTCATGCAAGTCTTTCCAGACTTTTCTAAAGTCCAACCGCTCATGATTTCTTACAGAACCACAGTACTCCACATTTATGTCCCATTACTTGTTCAGTCATTCCCCAATTGATGGGTATCCCCTCAATTTCCAATTCTTTGCCACTACAAAAAAGAAGGCAGCGTCATTTTTAAAAAAATTTTTTTTTAGGTTTTTGCAAGACAAATGGGGTTAAGTGGCTAAACCCAAGGTCACACAGCTAGGTAATTACTAAGTGTCTGAGTCAGGATTTGAACCCAGGTACTCCTGACTCCAGGGCTGGTGCTTTATATACACTGCGCCACCTAGCCGCCCCGGCAGCATTATTTATGACAAATTGTAGATCTTTGAATCCAGGAGGTCAGCTTGTGTATTATTTCACTTGATACAGATATGAAGTTATGAAAGCACACTGTAGTAGTTTATTAGTGGAAGAAATGAAGAAACAGATCTCAGTAACAGTGAATCTAGAAGATGAAGGGGAAGAAATGACCAGATTATTTCAGGGGAAGAGAAGAATAGTAACACACCACTGCTAGAAATTCAGCAAGCAAGTAGTTGGGAAATGTAGTTGGTTTGTGAGGAAAATGAAAAGAGTATTTTTGCTGCATTATTATTTACATCCTGGTAAAGATACTCTGTTGGAATTTGGAAAAAAAAGACTAGAGTATAAATAAGAGTTTAGAGCCAGAGATCATCTTTTATATTGATATTTTTATTAATGTTAAATGACTACACAAATGCAGAAAGTATAAATAGCAAGCAGGGTGAACTGGAGATAGTTACACAAAAATCTGAACTTGTAGGCATCGCTGACACTTGGTGGGATGGAACTTAAATATAACTGAAATATTGGTCTTGGATTTTATAACTTATTCAAAAGGAAAAGAATAAAGTTTAAAAAGGGGTGGGGTGGGTAGAAACTAGCCTTGTATATATAAAGATAGAGGCTATGAAATTAATTTGGGTGAATCAAGTAGTAGGAAAACAGAAGTGATATTGTTATTGAAATAAATATATAATAGATCACAAGAGATTTAGAACAGAGTTTACAATCTTGTGAAGGAAATGACCCAGTAGTGAGCAGAGATTTCAGTGTTGCACAAACTACAGGAATTTTCTCTCTGGTAAGCAGAGAGCAGCTAATAATTTCTTGACTTTCTCATCTTTCAAAAAGATGAAGAAAACAAGAAGAAAGTGGTCAATAAATTGGAAATAATGCAAAATTTGGGAAGAAATGACAATTCCATTTCTGAATTTGTGATCACAAAGAAGATGAAAAGTAGACTTAATTTACTTTTGTACCCTAAGTTTTAGGGAAAACAGATTTTAAAGGATTTGTATCATCTCTGCTTAGTGGTTATACATAATGGGTACTAAATAATTGCTTTCTTCTTTGAATTGATTTATGAAAAAATCATAAATTCTCTTGGCCACCATTTTGGTGTTTGGAGTGAGGAAGAGTGCATTTAATCTCAAGTATCTCCCTATCAACTGTCTCCATCCTTGCTGCATACAAATTGAAAGGGCAGTCTGATTATGCTAGACCACCCTCCTTGACATTGCCTAGTATTTGACTGTATTTTAAAGGTACCAGTGGATGAATTCATGATTCTGCTTTCAAGAGGATCTGGTGCCATATTGTTCTCTAACACACTCCTGGCTAGAGATCCAGTTCTACTCAGTTGATCTCTTAATTCCCTCAGATGTCCCTTCCTATTGCTCCTTCCAATTACCATTCTGATCCTAAATCATAAATTCTTATAGTAGAAAAGGAGTCCAGGTATTATCCATTTGGCTCATTCTTGTCTCTCCTTATCTAGGAAGATCAAAATGGCATCACCATGTTAGAGATGAGTTAGTGTATCCAACTGTGGTGGATCAAACCAATATGAGCTCTAAATGCTTTACCACAGGTCAGGCACAAATTGTCCATATGAATACCCGGTGGTTACTCTAAACTTGTGCATCTCATGTTTCCTTTGAGCTGCTTCCATTCCACCTTACTCATAGAGCAGAGCATCCCCTCTGATGAGGGCACACCCTTCTGGGAAGTTCTGCACCAGTGTCTCCAATGCTGCACAATCAATTCCAAAGTTCTTAAGAGAGACCTTCGGGGTGTCCCTTTATCGATTCTTTTGACCCCCTTAGGAGCGCTTGCCCTATATGAATTCTCTGTTACAATAGTCTTTTTGGTAAACATATGACTAGCATTTGAACAACGTAACCAGTCCATCCTAGTCGTCTCTCTGTAGTAATGTTTGAAGCTTAGCAGTTTAGCTTGAGAAAGGATCTCATTATCACTGTGCAATTCAACCCTTACCTGAACCCCCTTTATAACATCTTTTATAATTGGTCAACTTCTTAAAGACCTCCATGGGTTGATAGCAATGTCCTTCTACTTTTTCAGATAGATCAATTTTTAAAAGAAAAAGTCATGAATTTTATTACGTTTTAGACATTTTTCAGAAATTCTTAGGTTTCAGAAGTACAACTTAAAAATTTTTTTTATCAAAATTATTTCTCAGCCAGAATGTCTAATTTCTTTTTATGGAGCAACATTTCAAATGTTTGAAAAAACAGAAAAGGCCTTTTCCAGGCTAAACACCCTTAAATCCTAACTGGCATTATAACTAATAGTGAGTGATCATCTCTAGTTAGATCGTTGGAGGACCCACACAGTAAAAGAGATCAATCAGAAGTTATTTGATGACCACAGAATTAGGAAAAGGAAGAAAATGGAAATTTTGCCCAAAATAGAGCATTTTTTTTGTTATCCATTTCTGCACTAGGGTTTATCATTGCCATCTTTCAGCTAGTATTTACTAAAGGCTCATTATGCATGAGGTATAATCATAGACTTTGAGTTAACATAGATGGTATAGGCTTATATCATAATCCTGCTTTATCCTTTGCCTCTCTAACCTTGAAGAAATCATTGAACCTCTTTGGGCCTCAGTTTTTTCAGCTGTAAAATAAATTTGAACTCATTGAATTCTAAGATCTCACACAATTCAAAATACATGATCTTTTGAGCATCTTTAAAACAAAGTTTCTTGAATGACAACTGTAAATAGTCACTACTAAGGTGAGATATCAAGTATGAAAGCACTAATTGCCTTCTCCCTTAGTCATTGTTATATATTGCTATTCTTATTATCTATATCCCCTTTTTCAGCTTTTTTTTACTTCTTAGAAGAGATTACTGCCATTCTATAATTAATTTCATATAATGTTACAGTGTCTAATACTCTAACTTATTTCCATTTACATTTAGATTAATATATCCTTGGGGCAGCTGGGTCCAAATCCGATCTCAGGCACTTAATAATTACCTAGCTGTGTGGCCTTGGGCAAGCCACTTAACCCCATTTGCCTTGCAAAAAAACCTAAAAAAAAATTAGGTTAGGCAAAATTCAAATTTCATTTTATCTGATAGCCCTTTAGCTACTTGAAGAGAACTGTCATACTGCCTGCTAACTATTATTCTGGTGATCCTGGATAAATATCCCCAAGCCCTTCACTTGACCCTAATATGGTGTGGGGTCTTAAGTAGAATCTAGGAAGGCCATTTCCCAGGCTTAAAAATATGTGGGATATCAAGTCTACCTGCAAGGAACTTAGAGATAAATTATGGGAGATACAGGGCGGCTAGGTGGCATAGTAGATAGAGCACCGGCCCTGGAGTCAGGAGTATCTGAGTTCAAATTCGACCTCAGACACTTAATAATTACCTAGCTGTGTGGCCTTCAGCAAGCCATTTAACTCCATTTTCCTCGAAAAATCCTAAAAAACACAAATAAATAAATAATAAATGAATGAATGAATAAATAAGTTAGGGGAGATAAGATAGACAAATAACTATAATACAAGACAGAATATTAATTTTATAAGCATTTTGTATAGGACTTCAGAGGAAGCAGGAATCATTTGATGGCATTTGAGATTAGATTTGAAAGTTGAGTTTGAATTTATTGTTGAAGATAGGGTAGTCATTCTAATCATAGGGAATCCATAAAACAAAGTGCCTTCTATTTTCTTGGCAGTTTATTGGTTGGGAGAATACAAATACAAAAATGTGACAATCCTTATCTATAAAGAGTATGCATTATACTGTGGCAATATAATATGTTTACAGATGAGTAAATTTTATAAATATATATATGTATATGTACACACACACACACACACACACGAAACAATTTGGCAAAGACACTAAAAATGGGGAAGTCAAGGAAGACTTCTTTTTTAAAGAAATTGTCCCTTGAATCAATCTTGAAGGGAGATAAAGGTTTCAAGAGATGGAACTGAGGAGAGAGAGACTATCCCAAGGACTGAGGACAACCTGTGCAAAGGCACACAGGTGAAAGGTTATCGCATGTGGGTGAATGGTAAATAAGTCAGTTTAACTGGTGCATAGAGTATAATAGTAACAATAATGTGTACTTAGCCTGGAAAAAATAGGCTGGAGCTAGTTCATTCTTAATTTAGATATATTGAATTTCAGGAGTTATAGCAGGACTTCCAAGCAGAAATGTCCATCAAAAAGTTGGCAGGGTGACAGAGCTGAAGTTCAGAAGAGAGGTCAGGCTGGAGGGACTTGTAAGAGTCATATGTAATTCCTATATTAAAGACATGTACTTCTTGTACATATCTTCAGATCATTGATTCTGTCTACTATATAGATTCTTTTTTGTTGTACAGGTTACCTTTTTTTTAAAGTCAGCTCCCTATAATCATAGCTCATACCTACAGAAGTCTTTGTAATTTACAAAGTAAATTACAGATCAGATCAATAGTATTATTATTATTCTGCTTTATAGGTAAAAAAATGGAGGCTTACAGAAACTGAGTTGTGCTCAGTCCTATAGGCAATTTTTGTGGAACTGGGTCTCATACATAGAGCTTCCAATTTCAGTCAAGTCAAGAACCTGAAGTTCTTTTAGCACTTTGCTACTGCCTCACTGCCTTTCTATTCACTTATCATACCATGGTAATAATGAGCACTAAAAAAGTACAAGAAGGATCATCAGTTCGTGGACTAGAGATTTAGGTGCTGAACTTCTCCAAAAATGACTAGGTATTAGGTTTCTTGAATGAATTTTCTGGGCTGAGAGAGGGGGAAGGAGTAGAACAATGTCCTTCTCTCTGAAAAATGTCTGGTGTCCTGGCATGATAGTCTTCTCTGGCTGGTTTGTGACAGGGAATCATTGGATTCCATTAATATGACTAAATTCACAATGTACAGCAAGATCAAATATAGCATGTTTTCTGAGCCTATTTTACTCAGATACAAGCAGGCGGTTTTGTTTAAGTGCTCTATAGATTCTATAGCCACCTTATACAATATTAATAATTTGCCAATTTAGAAATAGTCTTTAGAATAACTTTAAGGTCTCAGAATGAACTGGGAAAATAAATCACATACTTTTGATTCTGAGTTAACTGATGTCATTTAATGGTGAATGCTTCCACAAAGTTGCCTTCAATTCATTTGGGTGGAATTTTATACTCTTTCCCATAGCTATGGTGTGAAAAGGGAATAAATCTATATCTCTGTCACTTAGATGCATTTAGATAGCATTAGACTTTCTTCATTCCTTATATGTAGGAGTTGAGTGTCTTTCTACAGCCATATATCATTTGACAGATGTTCCTAAGCCTTCTTAAACACCCCTAGGCTCACTTTCCCAATCCTTCCCTGTACCGGCAGGTGGAATCCTCAGAAAACAGGTGTCCACTTCTCCCCTTAGGGTTTTAGTAGTAACCCTGAGGGATTCTTGCTTCCAATACTACCACTCATAATAATATAGTTAACATTCATCTGGAATTTACCAGGTGACAGACTATGCTAAATGCTTTACACATTTTGGTTGACCATCCTACTGAGTCTAGAAGGGAGGTGCTGTTATCCCCATTTTACAAATGAGAACTGAAGCAGACGATTGATTTGTCCAGGGTCACACAGTAAGTATCTGATGTTAGATTTGAACTCCAGTCTTTCTGCTTCCAGAGCTGGTGCTCTACCCATTCTGCCAATTTGCTGACCAGCAGATACCTTTTAGAGTCCTTTCTCCAATCAGTCATCCAACTGCTATCAATTATTTCTTACAAAGTATAGCAAAGCATAATATAGACAGAAATTGTAAAACATTTTTCCTCTCCCCTCTCAACATAGTTCCTGAAAAAAGTAGGTACCAGATAAAAGAACTGCCTTGGGATTCTTGGCTTTGGTGGGTGTCTCACCTGAGACCAGTTCACTACTGGTCTGGGTTAAACTGGTCACTTGATGCTTACCAGGCTTCTAATTGTACTCAGCTCCTTCACATTGCTCCTGAAACTGGTAGCTGAGGACCCCTACCCATGACTCTTCAGGCTTTTAGAAGATCATCAGGTCCTAATTTTATTTCCCAGCAGACACTCTTTCACTTAGTGGATGAGGAAAAGACAAGAAAAAATAACCTGGGGGCAGCTAGATGGCGCAATGGATAAAGCACCTGCCCTGGAGTCAGGAGTACCTGGGTTCAAATGCGGTCTCAGACACTTAATAATTACCTAGCTGTGTGGCCTTAGGCAAGCCACTTAACCCCATTTGCCTTGCAAAAGCCTAAAAAAACCAAATAAATAAATAACCCCAAAGAGACTAAAAAGCTGAAGAACCAAGTTTTCATGGTCATGTGGCAGCCAAGTGGTATACTACTCCTCTTCCCCTCACCCCAATCCCATCAAGAATTTCACCTTAGTTATCTTCCCCATTTGAAAGGTGCCAGTGTGCCCTTTCTCTTTGTACATCTGTCTATCTATCTAACTTTCTCTCTGTATCTCCCCCCTTTCCTTCTATTTCTCTGTCTTTTTCTATGGTTCTGTCTCTTACCTTTCTCTGTCTCTCTGTTTCTCTTTCTCTCTCTCTCTCTCTCTCTCTCTCTCTCTCTCTCGTCTCTTTCTGTGTGTCTCTGTCTCTGTCTCTCTCTCTCTCTCTGCTTTTGTCTCTATCTCTCTGTCTTTCCCTCCCTTCCCTTTCTTTCTTCACCTTCCATCTCCCTACTGTCCCTCAGGAGAGAACTCCCTCATTTTTCTCATTTCCTTTTTTTAAAAATGTAATTCTAATAATAATTAAATACAAAATAAACCTAAGAGCTTATTTTGACAAATTTAAGTGCACTAAGTGTGAAGAATGAATAAAAGGACAGAGGGGGTGGACTTCAAGTATAGACTCTTTTGGAAATGACCAATGCAGAAATTTATTTAGCTTGATTATACATATTTTTAATAAGGACTTTTTTTTCTTCTTTCTCAGCTGAGGGAGAGTGAAGGTAATGGGTCAAAGAGAAGGAAAAAATAGGAATAAAAAAGATAGGTAAAGTTGCATTAAGAAAGACGTACTGAAACTTCTGATCATGCAACCAACAAGATGGCTGCCTAGACATTTTTCTCCAGTCTTAATGACCTCTCAAATCTCCCAAAATGAGAGTTAATCTCAAGAGGCAAAGTAATTGCAGAGCTCTCCATAGACTAAAGCACCAAGAATGCTAATGTTACCAATCTGATGAGCGAACAATAGAGAAAACAAATCCCTAATCCCTCACATGTGCACTCAACATCCTTCTTCCACTAGTGCCCATACTTTTAGGGGCTTCACAGTAGAACTGACAGGTTTATTTTTCAAAATCCACTCAACAAACACTTCCTGTGCTGATGCTAGAATCCTTCCCTTGTCCTTATCCTACCCTTCTATGACAACAAACAACAGAATTTAACTCTAACCCTTCCCTCTTTTTTTCTCCTTCTAATTGATGGGCATAAACTAGTTTATTTCCAATTCTTAGCCATCACAAAAAGTGCTGTTATAAATATTTTGGAGCATGGATACTTTTTTTTTAATTAATGGATATTTTTTTCTTATCAATGACTTCCTTGAAAGTTAAGTTCAAAGTGGTGGCTAGGTGGCATAGTGGATAAAATACCGGCCTTGGAGTCAGGAGTACCTGGCTTCAAATCCGGTCTCAGACACTTAATAATTACCTAGCTGTGTGGCCTTGGGCAAGCCACTTAACCCTATTTGTCTTGCAAAAACCGAAAAAAAAAAAAGAAAGTTAAGTTCAAGAATGGACTCTCTAGTTCAAAGTATGGACATGGAAGTTAGTTCATTTTCATACTTCCATTTTTTTTACCAATTTGCAGGGTATAAAGTGAAATATTTGTTGTTTTATTTTACATTTCTTATTATTAGTGATTTTTTTCCACATGTTTGGGAATATTTTGTAGTTCTCCATATCCATTGTCCTTTTATATGTTTATTTTATATGTTATATATTAAACCCTCATCAAAGAAGTGATATGAAGAACTTTTCTCATTTGACTACTTTCCATCCAAAATGCATGAATGTTGTCTGTGCAGAAAGTTTTGTTTTTAAGTAATCAAAATTATCTTTTGTCTTTGTCAATTGCTTCTCTATCATTGTCACCATGTCTTAATATCTTCCTGTAATGCAAATCACTTAATTCTAATTGTTAAAGTAATCTCAAAAGTGATTTGAACATCCATAGCTTTGGGATTTGGTGGCCAGTATCCCAAGAGAGAAGGATGTAGGAAAGTGAATACACCTGGCAGCTTGCCTTATATTATATTTGTCTAGCTATATCTAAATGATTATTTTTAGTATTTATATCTATCTCAAAGAACTCTAAACCTGAAAGGGTCCTGAAAGAAACAGAAAGTATTTTTAACATGGATTGGCAAAAAATATTCTTTTTTTAAATAAATTTTTATTGATATTTCTTGTTTTACATAAAATACCCTCTGTTTCTCCCCTCCTGTATCCCAGAATGTAAATGATCATTTATTTTACCAGCCTAGAAAAACAGAATTATAGGTCTGGAAGAGATTTTTAGAGAATACTTAACTATTCCAATCTCTTAATTTTACAGTCAAGGATATTGAGTCTCCACCACCTCAAAGTTTAGTAACACACCCAGGATCACATAGCTAGTTATTGTCAGTCTCCTGAATCCAGTGGAATTCATGTTCTTTCTTTCTTTCTTTCTTTCTTTCTTTCTTTCTTTCTTTCTTTCTTTCTTTTGCAAGGCAATGGGGTTAAGCAACTTGCCTAAGATCACAAAGCTAGGTAATTATTAAGTGTCTGAGGCAGAATTTGAACTCAGGTTCTACTGACTCCAGGGTCACTGTTCTATCCACTGTACCACCTAGCTGCCCCATGGAATTCACTTTCTACTGAATGTTAGATATTTTTATAACTGGCTCCTGCTGGTCCACTAGCATACTAGTTCTTCTTTCCTTTGTTAAAACATGGAATATCAGAACTTAGAGCAAACCAGAGTTTAAAACAGCATAGTAGCATTTGGAGAAATTATTTTTTTTATTTCTCATAATGGATGACAACAATAATAATAACAACAAGCATGTGCCCTCAAGAGGTTTCTCTTCTATTGGGGGAAACATTTATAGTTGTTTCATTCCCTAGGACCTCAAACTCTATTTGGTAGCTATATTAAATGTGTATTCAGATCATTTGAAATAGCAAACACAGAACTATTGAAGTGATAAATCATATCCTAGCCTTCCTGCTTATTACCACCCAACAAGCTGAATTTTAGCAGAATTCCTAAACTCAACATGATTATTTGGTATATTCCTGGAATTACATTATAGGGTATACTCATAGAAGATATCATAAATTCAGAATCAGAAAATATTCAAAACTCATTAAGTATAGACTCCTTATTTTATAGATGTAGAAGTGGAGACCTGGAGAACTCATGTCTTTTTTTTCCCCAACTACATTCAATGATAGTTTTCAACAATCTTCTCTTTGTAAGGTTTTGAGTTTCACATTTTCTCCCTCCCTTTTCTTCTCCCTCCCCCCGATAGAAAGCAATCTAATATAGGTTATACATGTGTAACTGTTAAACATAAATCCATGTTAATGATGTTGTGAAAGAAGAATCAAATTGGAACAGGAAAAAAACATTAGATTGAAAAAACCTTATACATAAGACAGCTTTTAAAAATTGATGATAGAAAGCTTTGGTCTACATTTAAACTCCGCTGTTCCATCTCTGAATCTGGATGGTATTGTCCATCATGCCTTTTAGAATTGTCTTTGATTATTTTTCTGAAGTGAACAAGTCCATCCTAGTTGAACATCTATGTTCAACATCTATGTTTCTATGACTGAGTATACTTTCCTTCTGGATCTGCTCATTTCACTCAGCATCAGTTCTTTTATTATTATTATTATTATTATTATTATATTTATTTTTATTTTTGTACAAATGATTTTTTATATTATTAAAATATTCTTGTTTAAAAGTAAGCATAAAGGTAACCCCTCCGTTAAAAAATAGACCCTCATGAGAAAAAATAAAAATAAAAAAATAAAATAATCATCATCATCATCATCATAATTTAAAAAATGTGCTTCAGTCTGTGTTGCAACACCACCAGCTCTGTCATGGGTGGATCACATTCTTTGTGATAAGTCCATCACAAAAACTACTTCCATATTTTTCCGCTGTTGCTATTGCTGATCGCAACTCCCTCCATTCATACTTCTGCACTACCATATACTATATTTTCTCAGTCCTTTCACTCTGTCCCTCTTCTTAAATGTGCTGAGTGGTGCAGCAGACTGATCACTGGCCCTGGGGCCAAGAGGCCCCGAGCCCACATACCTCCCCTAAGGCCAAGCAACCACCTGGCTCTGTGTTCTCAGCCCCTTGCAAGAAATAAAAAAGGAAATGTGTTATATCTGACCACTCTCCTCCATCGCTCACATTCCCCCCCCCATTCCCCTTCTCTCCTTCTTACTCTACATGTCTATACCCCATTGAGTATATATGTTGTTTCCTCTTCTAGCCAACTCTGATGAGAGCAAAGATTCCCCTCATTCCCACTTGCCTTCCCCCCTTCCATATCATTGCAATAGCTCATTGTAATAAAGAAAAATCTTATTATATGAAATATCTTAGCCTGTTCCACCTCTCCTTTCTCTTACTCCCAGTACATTTCCCTTTTAGCCATTGACTCCATCTTTACAATATATAATATCTTCAAATTCAGCTTTCTCCTGTGCTTCATCTATAAAAGCTCCTTCTACCTGCTCTATTAAATGAGAAGTTTCATGTGAGTATTATCAGTATCACTTTTCTATGAAGGAATACATGCAGTTCACCATCATTAAGTCCCTCATCTTTTACCCTTCTCCTCAACTCTCTATATTTCACCTGAGTTCTATATTTGAAGATCAAACTTTCTGTTCAGCTCTGGTTGTTTCAACAGGAACAGTTGAAATTCCCCTGGTTCATTGAAAGTCCATCTTTTTCCCTGGAAGAGAATGTTCAGTTTTGCTGGGTAGTTGATTCTCGGTTGCATTCCGAGCTCTTTTGCCTTCCAGAATATTATATTCCAAGCCCTACGAGCCCTTAATGTAGTTGCTACTAAGTCCTGTATAATCCTGACTACAGCTCCACGATATTTGAATTGTGTCATTCTGGCTGCTTGTAATTTTTTCTCTTTGACTTGGGAGTTCTGGAACTTGGCTATAATATTCCTAGGGTTTTTTTTTTTTGGAGCTCTTTTTGAGGGAGATCAGTGAATTCTCTCAATTTCTATTTTGCCCTCTGCTTCTAGGATATCTGGGCAATTTTCCTGTGGGAATTCTTTAAAAATGATCAGGCTCTTTTCCTGATCATGACTTTCAGGTATCCCAATAATTTTTAAATTATCTTTCCTGAATCTGTTTTCCAGATCAGTCTTTTTCAATGAGATGTTTCCATTTTCTTCTAATTTTTCATTCTTTTGGTTTTGAAGTATTGTATCTTGACTTCTCATAAAATCAACAGCTCCTTTTAACTCCATTCTACATCTGAAGGATTTTCTTATCTCTTTTTCCATCTGGCCAATTTTACTTTTTTAAAGCATTCTTCTCCTTAATAACTTTTTGAATTGTATTATTCATTTGACCTATGCTGGTTTTTAACATGTTATTTTCTTCAGCATTTTTTTGGATCTCCTTGACTAAGCTGCTGACTTTTTTCATCTTTTTCCTTCATCTCTCTCATTTCTTTTCCCCAATTTTTCTCCCTTACTTTTTTCAAAATCTTTTTTGAGCTCTGTCATAGCCTGAGTCCAATTTCTATTTTTCTTGGAGTCTTTAGATGCAGGATCTTGTACTTCCTCATCTTCAGATTGAGTATTTTGATCTTTCTTGGGATCATGGACAATGTATTTCTCAATGGTGTTCCTCTTTTATCTTTGTTTACTCATTTCCCCAGTCTGTGCCTGGTTTGGGGGTGCTTCCTGAGTTTGTGAGCATTATTGGGACACCCCCCACAAGTATCTCAGTGTGTGAAGCTCTGTCTTTTCTCCTGGTCTGTGAATGACCATAAGCACACCCCTCTGCCACAGGGCTGAGGTGGGGGGGCTGCTATTTTATGGGGGGGCCTACATTGTGATCAGGATCTGAATATGGTCAGAGCCCCAGAGTCCTGTTCCAGGTACAGAGGACAGACCTTGGAAGTCTCTCTCCACTCCCCTACATTTGGTAGGCTGAACACTCAAGGCTCAGTTTCCTGGGGGCTCCTACTTAACGACTCCTCCTGCTTCTGTTTCCTCGATCTGGGCTGCCCGAGCTGCCATACTGCTTGCTGAGTGCCCTGAGGGCTGGACTTCATGTGCTCACTCTGGCAGAGATACCCCCATTGATCTTCCAAGTTGTGCTCGGTGCTTCCTGGGGTGTAAGTTAGGAAACTGGCCGCTACCAGGAGTCGTGGCTCCTAGGCACCCTGGGGCTGCCTCCAGGAGGCTGAGGTTCCTTCACTCTGGCAGGCTACCCCTCTACCCCATGGAGCAGAGCCTTTCCACTATTTTCCAGGTTACCTTGCTCTGTAGAACTTCCTCACTGGATCCTTCTGTGGGTTCTATCTCTCAAAAATTTAGTTAGAGTCATTATTTTATGAGTTTTGAAATATTATAGAGAGAGCACCTAAGAGAGGCTCATCTTGGCTCCACCCCAAAAAATATTCTTATCAGATGATGTGAATGATATATATGTGTGTATGTTCAGATAGAGAGAAGAGAGATGGACAAATTCACCAAATCTATAAGTTTAGAGATAGCAGAGCATAGAGGATAGAGAGCCAGACCTGAAATCAGAAAGGCTTGACTGGGTTCAAGTTGATATTCTGATTATATAGTCAAACCGCTAAGATCTCTTAGCACCCCTCTAGGACCATAAGTTATAGATTGTTGATCTGTAATGGTGAAGGGAACTCCCACAACAAGAGTTTATCACATTAAGAAAACCCTGATCTGAACCATCCTTCCCATGAAAAGTTAATCTATAGATCACTTGTTTGTTTTTGAATGATTTCAATGAACTCTAGTATATTTCTTCCAAATGTGAGAAGAAGGGATCAGTGATAGGAAAGTAGGAACATATTATGGTCTGGAGGAGACCTTAAAGATCATAGTGTCTATCTCTTCCCATTTTAAATATGAGGAAACTAAGGCACAGAGAGGTTGTGACTTGCCTGGAATCACATAGCTTAAAAAAATGAGGCAATAGTGGAAAAATTTCTGAATCCAAACCTAATATTCTAATCTATTATATTATACTGCCTATATAGACCCTACATGAAATAGTGTCTTTACTTTTCAAAACATTTTTGTATCTACAAGTCAACCCTGAAATAAGTAAGTAGATAGACCTGAAATTATTAACCTCATTTGATAGACAAGGAGATTAAAATACAGGGAGATTAAATGATTTTTGGAGTCCAAAGTAGTTACCTAGAAGAAAAGAAATACATTATAACCCTTGAGAGATAGTCTTATCCATGTAAGAGGGGCACCCAGAGCCTATGTCAGGCCTCTGATTCATGTCCCCTGAAGCATTGGATCCCATGTTTTTAATGCTATTTTTTCAGACCAAAACTTACTGTAGACTAGTAAAATATGCAAATGCTCTATAGGTATATTCTATGCTTCAACGGCTCTGTGATTTCACTGATATAAATGTTTTCTCCATTCATACAGATGTCAACATATCCATATTTTTTTCATTCTCTACACTTTTTGTTGATGTTTTCAAAGATCCTTCACAGAACTATTGATGTTACTGAAGGCCTTCTATAGATGTTTGTGATCTTTCTCCTTTCTTCTCAAAAAAAGACCATGATATCAGGGAGGTGATGCCATGACAAGCAAGTGAATTGGATTTGAGTGAGGGGGTGCTATGCTAAGTCATCAGCTTTACTTTCTCCTCTGGAATCATATGAATCCACTGGCCATATGTGAATCAAGATGCCTAGAAATGTCCTGGTTGAGAGTCAATTAGGATTAATGCCTTGCCCAAGGTAATACAGCTAGTAAGTGACAGGTGTCTGAGACTGAATTTGAACCTGTGTCCTACTGACTCCAGGGCCGGTGCTTGATCCAGCAAGGTACCTAGCTGCTCCTGCCTCTTATCTCTTTTTATTTTTAAACTTTAAAATTTATTTGTTTATTTTCATCCATTTGTACATGCATATTTCCAAGTTACAAAATTTCCCTCCACCCTCCCTTCCCACTCCTCTCCTCTCAGCAAGGGAACAGTCAGGTTAGCATTTTACATACCTATTTTGTTAAACATATTAATAATTTTTAGTAATATTAGTAATTTGCACATTTTTAGTAATTTTTTGCTTGAGGAATTAGGATTAAGGGAAAGAGATACAGAAAACATAATTTTTGTAAAGTATTCATCAGATTCTGAAGGGTTGAGTTTTTTCTGTGTGTTTTGTTTTGTTTTCTTTTTCTTCCTCTGGTTGGGATAATATAGTCCATAACAAGACAAATACAGTTGTCCTAGCTCTCTGGACTACCGAGAGCAGCTGCTTCCATCAAGGTTGTTCATCTCATAATGTTGTTAATGTGTACATCGTTCTCTTGGTTCTACTCCCTTCGCTCAGCTTCAGATCCTGTAAATCATTCCATGCTTCTCTAGAGTCCAACTATTTATGGAACAATAATATGCCATAGCATTCATGTACCATAACTAGTTTAACCATTCCCCAATTAATGGACACCTTCTCAATTTCCAATTCTTTGCCACTACAAAAAGAGCTGCTATGAATATTTTAGAACATATAGAATTTTTCCCATTTTTTATAATTTCTTCTGGAGATAGACCTAGAATAAAAATTGGTGGGTCAAAGAACATGAACAATTTTATTGCTCTTAGAGCATAGTTCCAACTTTTTCTACAGAAAGGTTGGACCCATTCACAACTCCACCAGCAATGCATCAATGTCCCAATCCTGCCACAACCTCTCCAACATTGATCTTCTTCCCTTTTTCTCATTTTGGCTAATCTAATAGGTGTGAGATGATATCTCATTATTGTTTTAATTTGCATTTCTCTAATCAATAGTGATTTAGAGCATCTTTTCATATTATATATATATTATATATATTATATATATATATATATAATTATTATATATAACTTTAATGTCTTCATTTGAAAACCACCTGTTCATATCCTTTGACCATTTATCAATTGGGAAATGACTTGTGATCTTATAGATTTGATGCAATTCTCTATATATTTTAGAAAAGAGACCTTATCAGAACTCCTAGTTGTGAAGAATGTTTCCCAGCTTTCCACTTTCCTTCTAATTTTGGTAACATTGATTTTATTAGTGCAAAAACTTTTAAATTTAATAGTCAAAATCATTCATTTTGCAGTTTATAACGTGCTCTAATTATTGTTTGGCCATTAATGTATTCCTTTTTGATAGATCAGATAGATAGAGTATTTTTTTGTTATGTCTAAATCCTGTACCCATTTTGATCTTATTTTGGTATAGGGTGTGAGATGTGGATCTATGCATAGTTTTTGCCATATTATTTTCCAGTTTTCCCAACAATTTTTGTCAAATAGTGAGTTTTTATCCCAGTGACTGATGTCTTAGGATTTGTCAAATAGTAGATTGCTATAATTATTTATTGCAGTTGCTGATCCATTACTCTATTTCTTATTCAGTACCAAACAGTTTTGATGATTGCTGCTTATTGTATGGTTTTTCGATCTGGTAGAGTTAGGCCACCTTCCTTTACATTTTTTTATTATCAGTTCCCTTATTATTCTTGACCTTTTGTTGCTCCAGATGAATTTTGTTACTATTTTTTTCTAGCTCAGTAAAGTAGTTATTTGGTAGTTTGACTGGTATAGCCCTGAATAAGTAATTTAATTTGGGTAGAATTGTCATTTTTATTATATTAGCTCAACCTAACCATGAACATTTGACATTTTTCCTATTATTTAGATCTGACTTTATTTGGGTGAGAAGTGCTTTATAATTGTGTTCACAGTTTCTAGGTTTGTCTTGGGAGGTAGATTCCTAAGTATTTAATGTTGTTTACAGTTATTTCAAATGGAATTTTTCCATCTCTTGCTCTTGGGCTTTGTTGTTCATCTATAGAAATACTGGTGGTTTATTTGGGTTTATTTTATATCCTGCTACTTTGCTGAATTTGTTAATTGTTTCAAGTAGTTTTTTAGATGATTTTCTCTGTAGGTATACCATCATATCGTCTGCAAAGAATGAAATCCTTCACTTTCTTTTGCTCTTATTGCTTTGCTAGCATTTCTAATACTATATTGAATAACAATGGTGATAATAGGCAGCCTTGTTTCAACCCTAAATTTATTGGAAATGTTCTGAGTTTATTATTCCCATTAAATATAATATTTTTTGATGGTTTTAGATAGATACTATTTATTATTTTAAGGAAAACTTGACCTATTCCTAAACTTGCTAGTGTTTTTAATAATAATAGATATTGTATTTTATCAAAGGTTTTTTTCAGCATCTATTGAGATAATCATATGATTTCTGTTGGTTTTGCTATTGATATGTTTAATTATGTTGAGTGTTTTCCTAATGTTGAACCATCCCTGTCTGCTTGGTATAAATCCAACCTAATCATGGTGTATTATCCTGCCAAAACTTGCTGTAGTCTCATTGCTAAAATTTTATATAAAATTTTTGCCTCAATATTCATTAGGGAGATTGGTTTATAATTTTCTTTGTCTGTTTTGGTTCTTCCTGGTTTAGGTATCAGCACCATGTTGGTGTCAGAAAAGGAGTTTGGCAGAACTCCTTCCTCTCCTATTTTTTAAATAGTTTATAAGAATTAATTGTTCCTTAAATGTTTGGTAGAATTTCCATCTGGACCTGGAGACTTTTTAGGTTTTTGTAAGACAAATGGGCTTAAGTGGCTTGCCCAAGGCCACACAGCTAGCTAATTATTAAGTGTCTAAGGCTGGGTTTGAACTCAGGTACTCCTGACTCCAGGGCCCGTGCTCTATCCACAGGGCCGGTGCTCTATCCACTGTGCCCCCTAGCCACCCTGTGGAGACTTTTTCTTAGGGAGTTTACTGATGATTTCTTCAATTTCTTTTTTCTGAAATGGGATTATTTAAGTAATTTATTTCTTCTTCTATTAATCTGGGCAGTTTGAATTTTTGTAAAATTCATCCATTTCACTCAAGTTATCCGATTTATTGGTTCACAGTTTGGCAAAATAGCTCTGAATTATCTCTTTACTTTCCAATTGGTAGTTAGTTCACCCTTTTCATTTTTGATACTGGTAATTTGGTTATTGTCTTTCTTTTTTTAATCAAATTAACCAAAGTTTTGTCTATTTTATTGGCTTTTTAATAAAACCAGCCCTTGTTTTATTTATGAAATTAATGGTTTCTTGCTTTCCATTTTATTGATTTCTCCCTTGATTTTCAGAATATCTATTTGGTATTTAATTGAAGATGTTTGATTTGTTCTTTTTCTAACTTTTCTAGTTGCATACCCAATTCATTGATCTCCTTTTTCCTCTATTTTATTCATATAGCCATTTAGAGGTATAAAATTTCCTCTCAAAACTACCTTGACTGCATCCCATAAATTTTGGTATGATGTCTCATTATTATCCTTTTCTTGGATATAATTATAGATTATTTCTATTATTTTCTGTTTGCTCCACCCATTAATTAAAATAGTTATTTAATTTCCAACTAGTTATGGTTTATCTTTTCCTGATCCTTTATTACATGTAATTTTTATTGTATCATGGTCTGAGAAGTATGTATTTATTATTTTGGCCTTTCTACATTTGATTATAAGGTTTTTTTTTCCCCTAGTACATGGTCAATTTTGGTGAAGGTGCCATGTATTGCTGAAAAAAAGGTATATTCTTTTCTATTCCTATTAAGTTTTCTTCAGAGGTCTATCATATCTAAGTTTTCTAAGATTTCATTCTTCTTCTTAATTTCCTTCTTGTTTATTTTGTTGTTAGATTTATCTAGTTCTGAGAGAGGGAGATTGAGGTCTCCCATTATAAATGTTTTGCTGTCTATTTCTCCTTGTAATTTACTCAGCTTTTCCTCTAGGAATCTGAATGCTATACCACTAGTGTATACATGTTAATAATGATATAGCTTCATTACCAATGATGCCTTTTAAGAAGATGTAGTTTCCTTCCTTATACCTTTTAATGAGATTGATTTTTGCTTTTCCTTTGTCTGAGATTAGGTTTGCTAGCCCAGATTTTTTTTACTTTAGTTGAGGCATAATATATTTTGTTCCAACCTTTATCTTTACCCTGTGTATCTCTTTGCTTCAAATGTGTTTCTTGTAAACAACATATAGGATTCTGGGCTTTTAATCCATTCTACTATTCACTTCTGTTTTATGGGACAGTTCATCCCATTAATATTTACAGTTAAGTTTACTAATTCTATATTTCCCTCCATGTTATCTTTCTCCATTTATATTTATCTCTTTCCTTTTCTCTTATTCCTCCTCACCAAAATTTTACTGCCTTTCCCTTTGACTTTTCCTTTAAAAATGTAACTTTCAGTTTATTTTCACCTATATCTTCCCTTTTATCAGTTTCTTCTTCCCTTATGTTTAGATTTCCCAGTTCTCCAGGTCCCTGTAGATTAAGTTAGATTTTTAAACTCAAAGGGGACTGTTTCTTATTCTCTTACAGGGATAAATCTATTTAATAGAATTTACTCTGCATTAACATTTTCCCTTTTTTCCCTCTAAAATTATAAATCTTTATGCCTTTTTCCTTGGTGTTATTTATCACCCTAATACTATTAATCAGGTATCATCAATCACAATTTGATTAGTTGATTGCTTGATAAACTCCTATTGTTATTAAGATATCACAGGGGGGCAGCTAGGTGGCATAGTGGATAGAGCACCAGCCCTGGAGTCAGGAGGACCTGAGTTCAAATATGGCCTCAGACACTTAATAATTACCTAGCTGTGTGGCCTTGGGCAAACCGCTTAACCCCATTGCCTTGCAAAAACTAAAAAAACTAACTAACTAAATAAAAAGGTATCACAGATTGTTTACTTAATTGCTTGATAAGCAGCATTGACTCAAATTGCATCAAATTATAATTATAATCATTATTTACTCCACCCCCTTTTCAAGTATCTTTCAAGTACACACAATCCTCCTTATGAACCATGGTATCATCCAAAGCCATATCATTTCTTGAACTATTTGTGCCCCTCCCCCCAGGTCTATTTTCTTTCACACTTTACCTCCCTCCATTTCCCCCCCTCCCCACCCAGGGTACTCAACACCTTGTTAAGTGAAGCAAACCCTATTGTCTCTCCCACTTCCCCCACACACAGGGTACTTAACCCCTTCTTAAGTGAAGCACTGCTTAAGTCATAACCTTGATCTAATTAATGGTAAGAATCTTGAAGGTCTTTAAGTACTGGGAGGCTCTGGAGATCTCACCTGAGAACTTTACAAATGATTGTAAG
The DNA here is from genome assembly GCF_037893015.1 of Macrotis lagotis. NCBI lineage: Eukaryota > Metazoa > Chordata > Mammalia > Peramelemorphia > Peramelidae > Macrotis > Macrotis lagotis. The sequence goes on from NC_133659.1 coordinate 58,040,690, forward strand.
TAATGGAGACACTGACCCAGGATCTCGAAGTTTGTGAAGCCCTCATTAGACAAGGTGCTTAGCGCATAGTGATTAAAGTGAGTCAAAGAATAATGAGACAAGTTAAAGTTATCCCCCTGCTTTTTTTTCAGGGCTTTTGTCTATAGTGGTGTCATCTTGAACCTCTTCAATTGCGAGACTAGACCCATTTATACCTATAACCTTTAGCTTCATTCTCTTCAGTTATATTTTACCCTCTAATTATCCTTAGAGAAGTAAAGTACTAAAGAATTAGAAGTGTTATATCTTCCCTTTTAGGGTTCTATACAATTTGATAGTCCACGAATATTTGTTTAAAAGTTTTGTTTTTCTGTCCCCTTTTCATTTACCTTTTTCATGCAACTCTTTGTGATTGAATTCTCTGTTCAGTTCTGGTCTTTGTGTCAGGAAATTCTGGAAGTCTTCTATTTCACTGAACATCCATCTTTTTCCCCTGACATAGTATATGCTGAATTTTGCAGGGTAGTACATTCTGCGTTGTAATCCCAGGTCCTTAGCTCTCCAAAATATGCTATTCCAGTTCTTCCAATCCTTCAGTGTTGAGGCTGATAGGTCCTGTGTGAGTCTGATTGTGTTCTTTTTGTATTTGAATTGTTTTCTTTTTACTACTTGCAATAGTCTCTCCTTTATTTGAGGGTTCTGGAATTTGGTTATTACAGCCCTTGGAGTTTTTATCCTGGAGGATAAAACCCCTCTTTCCGGAGGGGTTCTATGAATTTTTTCAATGGTTGTATTGTTAATTTGTTCTAGTAGATTTGGACAGTTTTCCCTTATAATTTTCTACATGATGTTTTCCAAGTTCTTTTGTTGGTCCAGGCTTTCTGGTAGTCCCATGATTTGTAGATTGTCTTTCCTGGTTCTATTTTCTAGATTATTTGTTTTCCCTAAAAGGTAATTTACATTTTCTTCAATTTTTTCAGCCTTTTTATTTTGTTTGTTGGAATCTTGTAGTCTTGAAGATTCATTGGTTTCTAATTGTTCAATTCTAATGTTTAGGATTTTATTTTCTTCAATTAGCTTCTGTGTTTCCTTTTCCAGTTGCTTATTTTTACTTTTAACAGAGTTGATTTATTTGGTCAACTATTCACAATTTTCCTACATGACTTTCATTTCTTTTTTCCATTTTTCTTCTTCCTTTCTTCTTTGGTTTTTAAATTCTGTTTTAAGCTCTTTGATGAGCTTTTGTATTTGAGTCCAATTTATAGACTTTTAATACTTCTCCTATGAGAGATTTTTCACTGCTTTTTTTCTTTAGACATGGCATTGCTGTCCTCTTTATCTGGAAAGTAGTTTTCTATAGTGAACGCTCTTTTAGCTTTTTTGGTTATCTTTGCTGTTTTAGTTCTGCTCCTGGAGTATATGGAGTATAGATGCAAGCTTTTATTTTGCTGGGGCTGGAGTCTGATCCTTGGCTTGTTGTTGGCTAAGATGTTGTCTATGTAGTCCAGGCCTTGCCTTTGCAGAGGTTTTTTTTTCTTCTTTATGCCCAGGTTCTGACTTAACAGTGGAATGTTCCTGACCCAGTCCTGCCTTTTACCCTGGTGTTTTCAGGGTTCAGACTTTGTTTGGGGTTGGGATTCTCCCTGCTGGCTTGTTATCTAGCTGCTGGGACCTCCATTATTATTAAACTGTCAGGACCTGGATTGCAGTGGAGCTAAAAGCCTCCTGCTGGCTTTTCCCCCGCCCCACCTCCTGAACTTTACTTCCCCTTTTCCCCCAAAGAGACAGACCTTCACTGAAGATCTTCCATGATGTCTACAGTTGAAAGCTTCTCTTTGAAACTTCTCTTTTTCTTGGTGGGATCTGTAGTGTGAATGTCAGAGTAGAGGCTTCTTCTAACTTTGGTAGGGAAAAGGTCTGGGAGCATGTTAGCTTCACACTGCCATCTTGGCTTTTCTATCTCTTATTTAGTTAAGAATACATCTTTTATGCAAAGGCATTTTTCGGGCAAGGAAATCAAAGTTATTTATAGTCAAATGAAAAATTGCTCTAAATCATTGTTGAGTAGAGAAATGCAAATTAAGTATCTCTGAAGTACCACCTTATACCTCTCAGAACGACCAACATGACCAGAAAGGATAATGATCAATGTTGGAGGGAATTTGGGAAATCTTGGACACTGATGCATTGTTGGTGGAGCTATGAACTGATCCAACCTTTTTGGACAGCAATTTGGAATTATGTCCAAAGGGCAATAAAAATGTGCATACCCTTTGATCCAGCAATACCACTACTGAGTCTGGATCCTGAAGAGATCAAGGAAAAGCATAAAAGCCCCACATGTACAAAAATATTTATAGCAATTCTTCTTGTGTAGTGGCAAAGAACTGGAAATTGAAGAACTGCCCATCAATTGGAGAAATGACTGAACAAATTGTAGTGTTTGCATGTGATAGAACACTGTTGCTCTATAAGAAATTATGAAGGACAGGATTTCAAAAAAGCCTGGAAAGACTTGCATGAATTGATGCTGAGTGAGATGAGAAGAACCAGAACACACCCTAGCAACAACATGGCATGATGATCAACCCTGATGGACATGCTTACTTCATCAGGGCAATAAACAGGGACGATTTTAGGGTATCTTTGATGGAGAATACCATCTGTATCCAGAGAAAGAACTGTGGAGTTTAAGCAAAGACTAAAGTTTATTATCTTCAATTGTTAAAAGTTGTAATATGTATTACGTCATTTTGCTAAGTCTGCTTTCTTTCTTCTTTTTGGATTTGTTTCTTCTCTCAACACATTCAATTTGGATCTATATATCATGGAAGAAAAATAGAGTCTTTACAAGACTCTATCAGTTTGCCTTATGTTTGGGGGACAAGAGAGGGAAGGGTGGGAGGGAGAAAAAAGTTCAAAATGTTGCAAAAAATTGATTAGTAGAAATTACTATTGTATATAATTGGAAAAGAAATAAAATATTTATATAATTTAAAAAATGCATCTCTTACCCATAGTTGTTAGAGGTATATTATCTGTTTCTCCCAATTTTTTATAGTATGCTCTTTAATATTAAGCTCATGCATTCACTTAGAATGTATTGTGGAGTTTGGGAAATATGTTGGTCTAAGCCTCATTTCTGCCAGACTACTTTTCAGTTTTTCCGACAGTAGTTTTTATCAAACAGGAAATTTTCCCCTAGGTTATTTATGTTTTCCCCTTATCAAATACTTGGGGCAGCTAGGTGGTACAGTGGATAAAGCACCAGCCTTGGAGTCAGGTTCAAATCCAGTCTCAGACACTTAATAATTACCTAGCTGTGTGGCCTTGGGCAAGCCACTTAACCCCATTTGCCTTGAAAAAAAAACCCTAAAAAATCAAATACTTGGTTAAGTTCATTTGTTTCTGAATCTTTGTTGTCTGGTCTATTCATTGATCTATCTCTTTTCTGTAACTGTATGAAATAGGGTTTTATGAAATCTTGTAAAGGTTTCCCTTGGTAACTTGTTTTCCATGGCATCAAAATGTATTGTTTGGTAGAACTGTCACTATTATTATATTTGCATAGACTTACCATGAGCAACAGATTGTAGGGTTTTGTTTATTAGATTATTTATAATTCATTCACATTTAAACTTATATTAGGTTTCTATTTTCCCCCATCTGTCTCTAAAGTTGTTCTCCACCCCACATGTTATGATTTTTCCTCTTCTGCTATTAATACATTATTATGTTCCTTCAGTTGCTTTACTTTATTCTCTTTTAAGTGACCCTTTTCCCTTGACTCTTTTTTCCTGACCTAAGATCATCTCTTCTCATTTGATACACATTTTCCTTTAGAATTTAATTAGTTCCTCTCTTCCTCTTTTTATCTAATTATATGTTTCTTGTCCCTCTTTTTTCCTCTCAAGAAAATTCCCCCCTCCTCTCCTCCTTCAACTAGTCCTGTTCACTGTTAGTTTATTTTAAATTTCTTGTGCCCCTTCTGAAAAGTATTTCTATTATTCATTCTCTCCCTCAGTTTACTCTAGCCTGTCATCTTCTGATTCATGACCTCTATAATCATCTGGTCTCTCCTTTTTCTGTATTCTTCATTCAGTAAAAGCTTCCAAAGTATTAATTCTAGGCTCCTCCCTCTAGATACTTTCTGACTTTCTTCATTGGCAGGGGAACTCATAGATTCTCCTTTCCCACCATTCATCCATCTCAGAACAATGTCAGTTATTACTAGTGAAGGACACTGTCCTATAGTAGAGCAACTCTCTCCCACTGATTGTTTTTTTTTTTTAGGTTTTTGCAAGGCAAATGGGGTTAAGGGGCTTGCCCAAGGCCACACAGCTAGGTAATTATTAAGTATCTGAGACCGGATTTGAACCCAAGTACTCCTGACTCCAAGGCTGGTACTTTATCCAGTAAGCCACCTAGCTGCCCCATCTCCCACTGATTTTTAAAATTTTTTTATTTATTTAAGGCAGTGGGTTGCCCAAAGTCACACAACTAGGCAATTATTTAAGTGTCTGAGGTCAGATTTTGAACTCAGATCCTCCTGACTTTAGGGCCCATGTTCTATCCACTTGGCCACCTAGCTGCCCCTCTCCCACTGATCCAAATCCTCTCAATGATCTTCCCCCCCACTTTTCTTGTAATTATTTTTCTTAGAAATCTCCTCCCTACATCCATACTCTGTCACCCCTCCAAACGTCAGTTGTCTACAGCAGTCCAGCTCTACTCATCTCAGGACAAGTGAACTTTTCAGGCACCAAATGCTTTAATCCTTATATAAAGGGCCTCATCTCCCTTTAACCACAAGAGTATTCATCAGTAGATCTCCCTCCCAACTGCAAAGTAAGGCCTCTTTTCTTTCTTTCCATCTTTTCCATCTTTCTCCCCTTCTCCACAGCCACTCCTCTAGAGGCAGTTCTCTTTCTGAGACTGCAAAAGTTGCTATCTCCTCATTGCTATCCCTTGATTTGATCATTACTCTTCTATCTCTTAGCTCCTTTATCTTTTTTTCTGCTTTTCCCACTTTCATGTACCTTCCCAAGTTAGAATGTAGTCCCCCAATAGAAGTTTTCACCTGTAAGTAGGATGTCACATGTTCTTAACACAATGTCCGTTGTCTACCTTATCACTGTGATCTTTAATAGATTTCTGTCTTCAACCCTGTCACCTTGTGTACATTTAGAAAGAAGTGTCTTATTGGTCTTACTGTTGGCACTCTGTTGATGTTTTCATTTATTCATTTCTGAATTTCTCTTGTTTGGCATATTTGAGGAGCAAATATTACTTTTTCAGTTCTAATTTTCTTTCAAAAAAATGTTTCATCCTCTTTTTTTTTTATCGAATATCCATCTTTTGTCCTATATAGTTAAGATCAGATTTAGAGTAAGTCAGCCTTGACTGTACCTAAGCTACAATGCTCTTCAAAATATGATACTGTTCCTTCTTCCTTTTCTAGTGGACATAGAATTATCTTGCATTACTTGCATGTATTTTTCTTTGTGTTTGAAGGTCTTTCTCCTGATGGCTTGCAGAACTTGTTTTTAAATTAAATTGGTAAATATAACCTCTATATATCTTGAAGTTTATAACCTTTGGGCTTTCTTTTTTGATTCTATGAATTCTTTCCATTAACACTTTGTTTTCTATGTTCAGAAGTTCTGGGTGGTTCTCTTCCATTGTTTCCCTCAATATCATGTTCAGTTTTTTTGTCCTGTCATGTTCTTCTTGAAAGACTTATGATTTTTAGGTTGTCTCTACATAGCCTGTCTTCAAAAACAATATATTTTGCTTGTAAGGTGAGCATATTCTCTTTTAATCTTTTTGGTTTTTGTTTCATTTCTTCCAAGTTGTCTTTTATTTCTGAATATTTGCATTCTCAATCTATTATGCTCTCTTGTTTCTTTGGTGAGGCTTACTAGTGCAGATTGAAGTTTTTTGATTCTGCTCATTTCTTTTTCAATGTAGTATAAATTCTGTCCTCATAATTTTATTCACTTTGAACTTAATACAAAAAGACCAAAAAGAAAGAAAGAGAACAATCCTATATACCCAGAACAATACAAAAAGAAGATTCAATATAAACCATGAATTTCCATTTCATACTGTTTACTTTTCTAGAATTCTTATGTAATAAATACCACATATCATTTTCAAAGTTACCCTGCTTTTCTGTGCTTCCTTCTAAATTGTCTTTTTTTCTCTGCAGTGCACTCTATTTTTTTCCTCCCTCCTTCCCAATCTTACCCTGGAGAAGGCTACTATTAGGCAAAATATGTAAAACCTACTATACATGCTTCTATTTATCATTTTTTTCTCTGGATTCCCTCATAGGTCCTTTGTAGTTGATTTGTGTATTTAAAATGTCAAAATAATTTAGTTGTTCAAAGTTGTTAGGTTAGTATTGCTATTTGTAAAACAATTCTCTTGGTTTTTCTCATTTCACTCTTCATTTCATGTAAGTCTTTTTCATGCTTTTTTTTTTTTTTAGGTTTTTGCAAGGCAATTGGGGTTAAGTGGCTCACTTAAGGCCACACAGCTAGGTAATTATTAAGTGTGTGAGTTCGGATTTGAACTCAGGTACTCCTGACTCCAGGGCCCATACTCTATCCACTGCATCACCTAGTCGCCCCTTTCCATGCTTTTCTAATATCAACCAGCTCATCATTTCTTATAGCACAGTAGTATTTCATCAGAGTTATATATCACAATTTTTTTAGTCATTCCCCTTCAATTTTAGTGATCCCTTCAATTTCCAGTTCTTTTCCATTACAAAGACAGCTATTGTAAATACTTTAGAGGATATAAAATATTTTCCTCTTTTCTTAATCACCTTGAGAAACAGACCAAACAGTTGTATTGATGAATCAAAAGTTTACAGTTTTATAACTCTTTGGGCATAATTCCAGATTGCTTTCCAAAATTTACCAACAGTGAATCTGTGTCCCAATTTTTCCACATCCCCTCCAAAACTTGTCAATTTACCCTTATATCATTTTAGCCAATGTGATATGGGATATCACAGTTGTTTTAATTTATATTTTTCTAAAATTTTTTTTCATATGGCTATATGTATAGTTTTGATTTCTTCATCAAAAAAATTTCCTGTTCCTATCCTTTGACCATTTATCAATTGAGGAATGCCTTGTTTTCTTATAAATTGACTAAGTTCTTTATATATTTGAGATATAAAACCTTTTTCTGAGAAATGGACTATAAAAAAATCCCTCCCCTCACCCTCACCGCCTCATTTTCTGTTTTCCTTTTAATCCTGACCACATTGGTTTAATTGATACAAAGGACCACTAGCTGCTGAAGTGGGTAGAGCATTGGAGTCAGGAGGACCTAAGTTCAAATTTGACCTCAGACATTAACTGTGTGACCTTGGGAAAGTCAACTAACCTTGATTGCCTGACACCCAGGGCCATTTCCAATTGTTCTGATCCTAATTGGTTACTAGATCTAGATGACTCTGAAGGAGAAAGTGAGGCTGGTGACTTTGAATAGCACCCCCCCTCACTCAAATCCAGTTCATGTGCATATCATCACCTCCCGATATCATGGTCTTCTTTGATTTTATTTCTCATTCTTATGATATTTCATCATTGCTCTTTTAAACCACTCGAGAACAGCAAGCTGTAGTTCCATGTTGTTCTCAAATTCTATGAGGTCTCCTGCCTCTGAATTCAAGTTTTATCATTTTCCTTCATTTTATAGCATTTATTCTTAAATGTCTGAACTCATTTACTAAATCTGGAGGAATTGTTTCCTTCTGTTGTTAGTGATATTGCTGTTGATTTATCTATTCATGTTCAAGGTCCTTGAAATTTCTTTTTGAAATCTTTGGTACTTGCAGGCTTTTTCTGCCTCTTATTTTCCTTATAATTTACTTCTTGACTCCCTCCCTTCTGTTTATTATTTCCCTTGGGATCCCTTCCTACACTGGACAGTTCATGCTTTACTAGCCTAGGTCTCTTCTCAGCTGATTTTTGGGTGGTCAGAACTGTTTCCATCTGGAAGTTGCACTCTTTTCTCAGGTTTGGTAGAGTGCTGTCCATTTCTTTACATGCCCTGTGTCCTCTACTGCTGATCAACAACTTCTGTTTCTCATTTCTCTGGCCTGGCCCTGGCAGTTCAGAGCCTATTTCCTCACTAGCAACAGGTCTGAGCTTTGCAGTGCTGGCACTTCCAGATTATAGTCTTTGATAGTTTTTCCTCTGTGGCAAAACTGGAGGCCTCTATTGGCACTGGAAGGAGGATGGGGGAACAGCATTCAAGATTCAGTGTTAATATAAGCCTATGTTGTGTTTTTGGGTCTGCTAATACAACCTCACTACAAATAGCATGAGATACTGGAGGGGGTACTGAGTGATCTCAGAGAGTATCATTTCCTGGTTTGGGTTTTTTTAACCCTTCTTTTTTTATTCTGATGTCCTATACTTTGCTGAAATTGTATCTGATGGTCCTCCCATCTGTCTTATGGGTTAACGTAGTAAGTAGCCAGTGTGAGGTAATGATAGGAAATAAGAATTAAGTGTATAAACAAGAACTTAGAAGCTACTTGCCAAAAAATGTCCCTTAAATTAATTAAGGTCCCAATATGGCTTCTTGATCTATAAATTGCAAATAAACTCCAGGTGTGCACAGTAAAACCAGAAAGCTCTATGCTATTAAGAGATTCTTAAGGGGACACTGATAATGCTGAGATGCTATTTATATAATGAGCTAATAATACCAAGGTAGTACAGATAAATGTTGGTCTTCCCTCTCCAGAACCCTATAAGAATAGGTCTACTGTGGTGATATAGCTATAATATATATCACCTCTTTCAGTAGACTCTAGTGGTTCCCTATTGACTCTAGGATCAAATATTTTTCATCTTTATCTCACATATTTTGAATGTCTATTTTTTTACATGTCTTATGTGATATACAATTGTTAGTATATATGTAACATATATATATATATTTATATATATATATATATATATATATATGTAAAAAGAAGGAATCTAGTCCTTTACCCATTTGTCTCTCCCCAGCCCAAGATATATTCACAAAAATTTAGGGTACAAACAACAAGGTATTAAGCTAAGTAAAAAAAAAAATTATGCCTTGTTATCTCCTCATAAAGTGTGAAACTGCTCTGATAAAATTGGAAAGGAAACCTGGTCACTGGCAAGGAAAAGATTAACTGGAACCCTTTAAAAATGTGATGTGATAGTTCTGCAGTCAGTTAGGCACATAGCAGTTTTGTAGAGTGTAATTCCTATTCCTTCAACAGGGTGGGGGCGGGGGAGGATGAGAATTACAAAGACTCACATACAAACATACTTATTGGCATTAATGCTTTGTATGGTGATGCAGACCTAGAGAGGAACAACACATGTGGAAAGAAGCATTGTCAAGAAAGAAGAGAGCTTACTGTAGACCTAAGAGAAAACTATACCTGGCAATAGAGGCTCATAATGTGAAGTGGAACAGACCCTGAAAACCCAGCTAAGTAATGTACTCACTGACTAAGGGAAATCATTAATGAGGGACTTATGAGCTAAAATTTAGCTCACAAAGTAACCTAGAATCTTAGACCTAATCCATCGATGGAAGTGAAAGGTAAGGAGGTGTTGGAGATTAAAATTTGTAAAACAACAACAATAATACACATATACACAAACACAACTCTTTATATGAAACTACAAGGTGAACAAATGTTTCTTTCTAATTATACTTGTAATTCCTACTATAACCTGGCCAAAGGAGCCATATGCAGCATCTACTTTTCCACATTGGTTGATCTTTGTATTCTTGCTGCTGAGATTTTAAAGATAGTAAAAGAAGCTTGGAACTAGTCCTATAAGGTTATTGATAATCAATCAGGAAAAAAAAAATTTGAAGACCAAATTGAGTTAGATAACATGATTGCAGCTAGGTAGTACAGTTGATAGAGTACTGGTCTTGGATTTAGGATGAAGGGACCTTTATCATTAATAGGCTAAATAAGGACAAGTTTATAATCTGGGTGTCTTTCTCTCTCTTTCTTTAGGTTTTTTTTTTAAGCTTTTGCAAGGCAATGGGGTTAAGTGTCTTGCCCAAGGCCACACAGCTAAGTAATTATTAAGTGTCTGAGGCCGGACTTGAACTCAGGTACTCCTGACTCCAGGGCTGGTGTTCTATCCACTGTGCTACCTAGCCGCCCCTAATCTGTTTATCTTTAATGCTAGAATAGACTCAGACATGGCAGAGACCTTGGGAGAAATGGAATTAGAAACAGTAACAATAATGGTCTTACTACTGAAGACTTGTGCATCTCATGACCTTCTCATCATGAACACTATCTTCCATTTACCTAAATGCAATAAAATTTCCCAGATACACCCTCCCAACAAACATCTGCAACTAATAGACTATGTGATCATAAAGCGAAGAGACAGGATGTGAGAGTGACAAAGGTAATGTGTATTACAGATATTTGGCAATAGTAGAACAGAAAAGGAGTAGGCAGCTTTCAGAGCTTTGATGTACAGCACTTTGTTTTCCCATCTGGCATTGGCAAATATCAAGACTGTTCTGATGAAAATGATGGGGGAAAATAAAAAAGTTGCTAAATGAAAAATGAGAATTCCACAGGTTTATTAGCAGAATGGTTCATCCATTTCTAAGAAGGCAGCATTTAATTCCATTAAAAGTAAAGTAGAAGTGAAGCTTAGAGAAATGCAGGACTCTTGGCTCAGTAAAAAGTCAGAAGAAAATTCAGTTTTATGCAAATAGTAACAATCCAACGTGTTTTTATGATGCACTGAAGACATTTATGGATCAAAGACATGGTGGATCTCTACTACTCGGGACTGATGAATCCATATTGATTAAAGATAGGGATGTGATGCTAGAGAGATGGGTAATCCCTTCCATGGTGTTTGTAACAGACCATCATCAACTGATGCAGAAATAATCATTGACTGGTTACCTCAGGTTAAAGTCAAACCATCTCTAGCTGAAGTTTCAATTGAAGAAGAAGTTTTGAATACTATTAGACTCATTTCATGTGATAAAACACCTGGTACTGGTTCTATTCAAACTGAGATCTACAAGGTTGGGGGGAGGGCAGAGTCCACTGCTCATACTAAGGCTGATTGAAATGTTCTAGGTTATGTGGTATTAAGAAAGGAAGAAAGAATTCAAGAATGCCTCCATCATCCATCTCTAAAGATAAAGGGAATAGATTTTCATATGACAATTACAGGGGTGTTTCTCTTTTGGTCATTGCTGTTAAGATTCTTGCTATAGTCCTTTTCAGTAGAATAATCCTTCACCTGGAAGATGGTCACTTCCCTGAGAGCCACTGTGGCTTCAGAAAGCATTGAGGAACAGTCAATATGGTGTTTGCTGCTTGACAACTTCAGAGGAAAAATGTCATGGACAGAACAGAACAGTATGTATACAATGTTTGTAGATCTGACCAAGGCCTTTGATACTGTCAGTCATGAGGATTTATGAAAGTAGTACAACAGTTTCATGATTGGCCTGCAAGCCCAGGTTCGAATAGCAGACAGTGCTCTTTGGATTTCCTGGTCACTAAGTAAACAAGGCTGTGTCCTTGTTCCCATACTTTTTAGCATGATGTTTTCTTCCATGTTGTCAAATACCTTCTCTAGAATGAATGTGGCCTCAAGGTCCACTGCTGTACTGATGACAAATTCTTCTACTTGAAAAGGCTACCCAGTTGAAATTGGGGCCAGAAACAAAGAGGTAAGGGATAAATAGTTAAGCATTTGAACCAAGAGACCTGAACTCATTTAATGGATACTACTACTATTTCTTTATATACATTGGGTTTCAATTCCCATTTCACTATATTTGTTCTTGTACTGATTATAAATTTCCTTCACAAAGAATATGTTGGCAAAGTTAAAATTTGTTTTTTTATTTGATATAAACACACTAGTTGCAAGAGGCAGTAAACCTCTTTTCCTTGTTCTTTTTGCCCTGAATATATCTAATAAATTCCTTTTTTATTGTATTAAAAAAAAAAGAAAAGGCTACCCAGCCAAGACCAAAGTGGAGAGAGTATGACCTTCTGTTTGCAGATGACTGTGCACTCAATTTAGCCTATGAAGCTAAGATGCAACAAAGGATGGACTGATTCTAGGCTGCTTGTTCTAATTTTGGTCCAACAGGTTTTTTTTAGTTATTTAAAATTTTTTTTATTTATTTAAGGCAATGGGTAAGTGACTTACCCAAGGTCACACAGCTAAAAATTGTTGCGTCTGAGGCCAGATTTGAACTCAGGTACTCCTGACTCCAGGGTCAGTGCTCTATCCATTGTGCCACCTAGCCACCCCTGGCCTAACAAATAACACCAAGAAAGCACAGGTGCTCCATCAGCCAGCACCACACCATCCATATATAGAACCATTGAGTACAGCAAATAGAGAAGTTTTGAGTACTATGGATAAGTTCACTTATCTTGGTAGTGTAGGGAGGTATTTGTTGATGAGGTTGATACTCACATTGCCAGAATTAGTTCAGTGTTTGGGATACTCTGAAAGAAAGTGTGGGAGAGAAGAGGTATTAGACTGACTTCCAAACTGATGGTCTACCCAGTTGTTGTGTTGACTTCACTGTTGGATGCCTGTGAAATCTGGCCAGTCTACCAGTACCATGTCAGGAAACTGAATCACTTCCCTTTAAATTGTCTCAGAAAAATTCCGAAAATTGCCTGACAGGAGAAGATCCTAGATATTAAGATCCTTTCTCAAGCTAAACTGCCAGTCATTCAAACTGTATTGCAGAGAATCTAACTCCAATGGCCTGGCCACATTGTTCCATTAGCAAACATACACTTGCCAAAAAGGGCAAACACTCACAGAGGGGTCAGAAGAAGGGACACAGGTTCACCCTGAAGGTCTCTCTTAAAAAACTTTGGAATTGATTGTGCAACATGGAAGACACTGACATAGGACTGCCCAGCGTGGCATGCCCTCATCAGAGAGGATGCAGTGCTCTATGAGTAAGACAGAATTGTAGTAGCTGAAAAGAAATGTGAGATGCCCAAATTTATAGAATCACCCTCAAATGTTCACATGATCAATTAGTTCTTGACCTGTGGTAGCACATTCTGAGAACATTTTTGTTCAACCAGAGCTGTACCCTCTGTAACTTATCTCTAACATAGTGATGCCATTTTGGCCCTCCAAGAGAATGAAAAATAAGTCAGCCTTCTTACATAATAGGTGCTTAGCAAATACTTGGTTTTGGGGTTTTTTTTAATGGATTTTTATTTTATTTTCCATGTTATGGAAGTTTTTCAGCATTCATTCACTTTCATTTTTATAAATTTATAAATTATACATTTTTCTACCACCCTCCCTTCCTAATCCTCTTCCCTTGGTGGCGAATAGTCTGATAAAAATTGTATATGTTCTTTTGTGTTTAATATGTTTACATAATAGTCATTTTGTGTATGAAGAATTAAACTGAGGGGTTGGCTAGGTGGCGCAGTGGATAAAGCACCATCCCTGGAGTCAGGAGTAGCTGGGTTCAAATCCGGTCTCAGACACTTAATAATTACCTAGCTGTGTGGCCTTGGGCAAACCACTTAACCCCATTTACCTTGCAAAAAAAAAAAACCCTTAAAAAAAAGAATTAAACTAAGAGAAAAGAAAGAAAATCAAGAGATAGGAAGGAAAAATGTAGAAGTTTTTAAAAAGTAAACATAGTATCCATTCAGATTCTGGGGTTTTGTTTTTTGTTTTTTTGTATTTTTTCCTCTGGCATTGTCCATTGTCTTTGTTATTCTAGATCTTTGAACTGCCAAGAGGAACTGCATCCATCTTCTTGATCAGCTCACAAAGTTGTTGTTTATATGTATTGTTCTCCTGATTCTGCTCCCTTCCCTCAGCATCAGTTCACCATGCTTCTCTAGAGTCTGACCACTCATGATTTCTTATAGAACAATAGTACTCTATAACATTCGTATACCATAACTTGTTCAGCCATTTCCAAATGATGGGCAACCCTTCAATTTCCAATTCTTTGCCACTACAAAGTTGCTATAAATATTTTTGAACAAATGAAACTTTTCCCATTTTTTATGATTTCTTTCAACTATAAGACTAGTAATTGACATTACTAGGTCAGAGTATGATCAGTTTTATTGTTCTTTAAGCATGGTTCCAGAATGCTCTCCAGAATGGTTGGATTAGTTCACATTCCAACACCAGTGCATTAATGTCCCAATCTTCCCACAGTCTTTCATTTTTCCTTTTAGTTATCTTAGCCAGTCTGATAGGTGTGAAGTGGTACCTCATAATTATTTTAATTTGCATTTCTTTAATCAATAATACTTTGGGGCATTTTTTCATATGACTATTGATGGTTTTAATTTCTTCCTTTGAAATTTATCCAGTTTATCCATTTATCAATTGGGGAATGAACTTGTATCCTTAAAAATTCAATTCAATTCTCTGTATATTTTAGAAATGAGACCTTTATCAGAACCACTAAATGTGAAAGTTGTTTCCCAGCTTTTCTGTTTTCCTTCTATTATTGGGTGTATTGGTATTAGTGCAAAACCTTTTTAATTTAATACAGTCAAAATTCAGCCATTTTGGATCTTATAATGTTTTCTCTGTTTCTTATTTGGTCATTATTTTCTCCCCTTTCCAGAGATCTGACAGAGTATTTCTTGATCTGTTAATGGAACTATAGGGTGTGAGATGGGAGTCAATGCCTAGTTTTTACCATACTATTTTCCAGTTTTCTCAGTTTTTGTTGAATAGGGAGTTCTTATCTCAGAAGCTAATATCTTTGAGTTTGTCAAACAATAGATTACTATAGTAATTTATTACTGTTTCTTTTGTGCCTATCCAAATTCACTGGTCCATCACTCTATTTCTTTTTTTTTAGGTTTTTGCAAGGCAAATGGAGTTAAGTGGCTTGCCCAAGGCCACACAGCTAGGTAATTATTAAGTGTCTGAGACCAGATTTGAACCCAGGTACTCCTGACTCCAGGGCTGATCCTTTATCCACTGAGCCACCTAGCCACCCCCATCACTCTATTTCTTAACTAATACCAAGCAGTTTTGATGATGCCACTTTATACTATAGCTTTAGATCTGACACAGCTAAACTACCTTCTTTTGAATTTTTTTAATTGGTTCCTTTGATATTTTTGAACTTTTATTGCTCCAGATGAATTTTATTACTATTTTATCCAACTTTATAGTTTTTTGGTAGTTTCAGTGGAATGGCATGGAATAAATTATTTAATGTGGGTAGAACTGTAATTTTTATTATATTAGTTTAGCCTAACCATAAGCAATTGCTATTTTTTCCAATTGTTTAGATCTGACTTTATTTGTATGAAAAATATTTTATAATTATAATCATATAGTTTCTGGGTTTGTCTTGGGAAGTAGATTCCCAAGTATTTAATGTTGTCTACAGGTACTTTAAAATGGAATTTCTCTTCCTGTCTCTTGTCCTTGGGCTTTATATTCAGAAATGCTGATGATTTATGTACATTTTTTTTGTCCTGCCACTTTGCTGAAGTTAATTGTTGAAGTAGTTTTTTAGTAGATTTTCTAAGGTTCTCTAAGTATACCATCATATCATCTGCAAAGAGTGAAAGTTTTGTCTCCTCCTTGCCAATTCTAATTCCTTCAATTTCTTTTTCTTCTCTTATTGCTAAAGCTAACAGTTCTAATACTATATTGAATAGTAGTGGTGAATAATTGCAGTTTCATTCCTGATCTTATTGGAAACGCTCCTAGTTTATCCCCATTACATATAATGATAGATACTGCTTATTATTTTAAGGAAAAATCCACATTCCTATACTCTCTAGCGTTTTAATACAATGGATATGTTTTATCAATTGCATTTTCAGCCTCTCTTGAGATAACCATATGATTTCTGTTGGGTTTTTTGGTTCAATTATATTGTTTTCCTAATATTGAACCATTCCTGCCTATCTGGTATAAATCCTTACCTGATCATCCTAGTAATAACTTGTTGTAATCTCTTAGCTAAATTTTTTAAAAAGTTTTTGCATCAATGCTCATTCTGCAATGTTCCCCAGTGTTCATTAGGGAGATTGGTCTATAATTTTCTTTGTCTGTTTTGGCTCTTCCTGGTTTATGTATTAGCACCATATTGGTATCATAAAAGGAATTTGACAGAACTCCTATTTTATACAATAGTTCATGTGGAATTGGAATTAGTTGTTTCTTAAATTTTTGGTAGAATTCTCTTATAAATCCATCTGGGCCTGGACATTTTTTTCCTTGGGGAGTTTATTGAAAGTTTCTTCAATTTCTTTTTTTTTGAAATGGGGTTATTTAATTATTTTATTTCCTCTTCTGTTTATTGGGGTGGCTTATATTTTTGTAAATATTCATCCATTTCACTCAGGTTATCAAATTTATTCGCATTTAGTTGGGCAAAATAACCCAGTTACCTCTTTAATTTCCTCCTCATTAGTGGTAAGTTCATTTTTGATACTGTTATTCTTCTTAGTTTTTAAATCAAATTAACCAAAGTTTTATCTATTTTTTCATAAAGTCAGCTCTTAGTTTTATTTATTAGATCAATGGTTTTCTTGCTTTCCAATTTATTAATTTCTCCTTTGATTTTTAGAATTTCTGATTTGGTGTTTAATTGGGTAGTTTTAGTTTGTTCTTTTTCTAACTTTTTATTTGTATGTCCAATTCATTAATCTTCTCATAGTCTATTCATATAAGCATTTAGAGATATAAAATTTTTCCTAAAAAACTGCCTTGACTGCATCTCATAATTTTTGGAATGAAAATTTTGCTGTCATTTTCTTAGGTGAAATTGTTGATTATTTCTATGATTTGTTTGATTCACTCAGTGTAAAATTAGATTATTTAGTTTCTGCAAAATGCTTGTTGATTGACTGGGATTGATTGAATTGTTTAACTGTAAATTCAAGGGTGGAGGTATGAGACAAAGAGAGGACAGACTTAGATTGCAGCAATGGCAGTTGTAAGGATAGATTTGGAAGCAATGAAGTAGGGGGAAACAGAAGGAATATTGAAATAGGAAAAGAAAATGTCTTGATTTATGGTACATGGAATTAGAACAGTTTTGAATGATAATAAAGTGAGTGACTGAAAAGAGTAGAGATGCAGGTAAGAGAAGTTGAAGAGATTGACCAGAGCATTTGTTTTTTAATTTTTTTGAAGGCAACAAATAACATGATTTCAGAAGAGCAATAATAATACAGGAGGTCGGGCGGCTAGGTGGCGCAGTGGATAAAGCACCGGCCCTGGAGTCAGGAGTACCTGGGTTCAAATCCGGTCTCAAACACTTAATAATTACCTAGCTGTGTGGCCTTGGGCAAGCCACTTAACCCCATTTGTCTTGCAAAAACCTAAAAAAATAATAATAATATTGCAGGAGGTCCTCTAGAATTGTGTTCATTACATTGATCAGAGTTCTTAAATCTTCCAAAATTATTTTTCTTTACAGTGTTGTCTTATGTAAATTATTGTCATCAGAGCATTTGAAAGGGT
The DNA here is from genome assembly GCF_037893015.1 of Macrotis lagotis. NCBI lineage: Eukaryota > Metazoa > Chordata > Mammalia > Peramelemorphia > Peramelidae > Macrotis > Macrotis lagotis. The sequence goes on from NC_133659.1 coordinate 58,058,206, forward strand.
AGTTTTGTGAATTTAAAACCTCTAAAACTAAGACAGAAAAAAAGAATGTAACTCATGCAATGAAAAGTGATCTAGAAATTGATATATGATTACCTCAAGGATCTGAACAAAGGGCTGAGCTCTGATGTGATGTTTGTCCTTTGTTCACAAATGAAATGCATATGAATTGGATTGGAGTGAGGAGCAGGACTGTGCTAAATTACTACCTTCACTTTCTCCTTCAGAGCCATCTGGGTCCAGTGGTCAGACAGGAATCAGAATGACTGGAGATGGTCCTGGATTTGAGGCAATCAGGGTTAAGTGACTTGCCCAACACAGCTAGTAGGTGGCAAGTTTCTGAGGTCAAATTTGAATTCAGGTCCAAGTCCTCCACCCACTGCACCATCTAAGCTGCCCTTCTATAGTGCTGTTGGGCTCCAGGATGGAAGTGGGGGTGGGGGCAGGGAAGCATATGGTGTTTGAGTCCCTGTCTTTAAGGAACTTCGAGTCTAGTAAGAGTATATAACATTTACACAAATACTATAAAATCATGTGATTTTATTAGAAAAGTATAGAGTGCTATTGAAATCAAACAGTGCAAAGGTCATTTTTGATCTAAGGAATGCAGGAAAGCTTGCTGTAGTATATATGGTTTAAATTGTGCATTAAATGATTATGATTAGTAATTCAACAAGATGTATTTCCTTGGTTGGGAAGAGAGGAAGTTAAGCCAGAGCAGAGGGCTAGGTTTCTAAGTGGGAGTTTTTAATATGTCATAAAAGAAAAAAAAAAAGAGAAAACAGAGATGAGGGAGATATGAGACCTGTGCCTCTTTCTTTACCCCTCTCTCTGCCCTCCACCCAAGACTGGTTGAAGCAAAATCTGTGTTTCCCTTCAAAACAATGGGACAATATGAGATGTGATCTCTAAATATATAAGTTTTTGTCAGTGTATTTTTTTCCTTAGCCATTTATTCCAGTAGTTGGAGCATTAATAGAAAAATAGACACAAAAAAGTGTTTGAATCCTGTCCACCTTGCCTAGTTTTGTTTCTAATTTATTGTTTAGTTTTGTTCCTACTGAAGACTGCTTTTGAAATTCTCATCAGTATTTTTCATTTAACATGTCCTTATATTTCCTGGGATCACTTTGTTCACAGCTTGAAGGGAAGTGTGAAGGTTCTGGAAACTTCACAGTAAAGCATGACTTCTCCTAGTGCAAGACTGTGATCTCAAATCACCAACCTATTGTTTTTGCATATTGAAATCATCATCAAAAGCCATTTCATAATATGTCCAGTGGAAAAATTACTAAGAACGTGGGCCATTAAAAGAAACTGCCTAAAAGACATGATCCTAATAGGGACCGAGTTTATATTCCTATGCCATCAACTTGATGCCTTTCACCATTTTGTTATCTCTCCATGTCAGCAATCAATATCCTTTCTGTAATTTGACACCGAGAACTGAAACAACCCTTCAGATAGAACTGTCTAGGGCAGAGCTCAGGGAGAATATTATCTCTGACCAGAGTAGAGCCACTGGTACTAGAGACTTGGGAATGAATGGGAAAAGCATCTTATGACAAAATCCAATTGATTTATTTTCAAATACTTGTATAGAAAAGTACAGAATTTCAGATCTGAAAGGGATTTCCTTGACAGGTTGTCTAGAGCCACATGGATCTGAAGATTCCCTCTGTGAAATTTTGTAAACAAAAAATCACCTAACTTTGACTTGAAGATGACTAGTAAAGAAGGACCCATGACTTCTTCAGAGGGTTAGCTCTAATTGTGAATAGTTTTAATCATGGGGTATTTTTTATTTTCATCAAACTTTAGCTTTCCTTTTTTGCAATTTCCATCTATTGTTCCTAGTTCTGCCAAGAGAAAACAAATTTAACTCCTCTTCCATAAAATAATTCTTCCACTATCATGTCTTCCTCATTAGTATCTCTTACTCAAGTTAAATATTTTATATTTAATTCCCATTTAATAGCCATTCTTTAATTCAGAGTATTTTAATTAATAACTGTTTGATCCTGAGGAAGTCACAACCTCTTTGAATTTTTTGGTCATGATGGTTACCTAAATAGAGGCAGATCACCCTGTTCTTACATACCATTATAGCAAAAATTTGAAATTTGAACCAGACTAAATTTAAGAATTCTAATGAGAAACTACAATGGTGACTTCTTCTATCTCAGAACTATACAAAAACATCAATCAGACACTCATTGTTGAAAAGGAGCACTGGTAGCTTGCAGCTTTTCATCACAGGATCAGAGATGGACCAGAGATATATATGAAGTGTGCAAATATCTATGCCCAGAGGCAACGGAGTGGGGACTCCTTTATAAAATCCTAGGTTGGTAGAAACCCATTACATAGAAGACACCAGTATGGTAAGGCAATACTGCAAGACAGCATGTGGACTCTGCAGTTTCTAACATTCTGTTCTTAAAGATTCAGAAGTGACTGGCCCTAAAAGGTTGAGGTCAGCATAAGAATCCAGGAGAACCAGAGCAAAACTAAGCAGAACTGATCACCTCTTCCACAAGAATAACAAGGGCAGGGGCGGCTAGGTGGCACAGTGGATAAAGCATGGGCCCTGGAGTCAGGAGTATGGACTACCTGGGTTCAAATCCTGTCTCAGTCACTTAATAATTACCTAGCTGTGTGGCCTTGGGCAAGCCACTTAACCCCTTTTACCTTGCAAAAACCTAAAAAAAAAAAGAAAAAAAAGAATAACAAGGGCAGAACCTGACTCTGGCCAAAAAAATCTCAATTCCATAACTAAAGTTGGAGTAATGGGTAAACCAAAGAAGATATTGATCAGTATGCGTATATATATATATATATATATATATATATATATATATATATATACATACATACATACATATACACATACACACAAAGAGAGCAAGAGATGATCTAAGAGATCTTAGAGATACAGCTAAATCCATCCCAACAAGCATTTATTTAGCATTTATGATGCATCATTTCACTGTACATAGTAGAGGACTGGAACTACAAAGAAAGGGAAAAACAGACTGTTCTCAAGCAGTTCAGGATCTAATGGAAGAGACAACATGCCGACAACTTTGATCAACTAGGATATAGAGTGTTTTCCGAGGGAAGGCACAGAAAGTCATCAACATAGAGATGATAACTCAGTTCATGGGGTTAGTGAGGGAGAGAATATGAAGAAAAAGACAACTTGACTCCTTGTATCACTTCTGATTAAAAAATCTAGAAGTTCTGATGCACTTTTCTATTTCCAGATTTCATATTGCATTTTTTTCCTTGCCTTTACATGAATGACATGGCATTCAAATTTCTGATTGTACATACTATCCAGGTGGTCCAGTGGGTGCCCTGGAGTCAGGAAGACCTGCAATTTGGAATTATGGTCAAAGGACCATAACAATGTGCAAACCCTTTAACCCAGCAATACCACTACTGGATCTGGATCCTGAAGAGATCATGAAAAAGGGTAGAAAAGCCCACATGTACAAAAATATTCATAGTAGCTCTTTATGTAGTGACAAAGAATTGAAAATTGAGGGATTACCCACCATTTGGGGAATGACTGAACAAATTGTGGTACATGTATGTGATGGAACTATTGTTCTTTAAGAAATCCTGAGGGAGGGGTGGCTAGGTGGTGTAGTGGTTAAAGCACCAGCCCTGGAGTCAGGAGTACCTGGGTTCAAATCCAGTCTCAGACACTTAATAATCACCTAGCTGTGTGGCCTTGGGCAAGCCACTTAACCCCATTTGCCTTGCAAAAACCTAAGAAACAAAACAAACAAACAAAAAAAAGAAATCATGAGGGATGGAATTTCAGAAAAACCTGGAAAGACTTGCATGAATTGATGCTGAGTGAGATGAGCAGAACCAGAACATTATACACACTAACAAAAACATGGGTTGATCTTCGACCATGATGGACTTGTTCATTCCATCAGTGCAATAATCAGGGACAATTTTAGGGGATTTGTGGTAGAAATTACCATCTGTATCCAGAAAGAACTGTGGAGTTTAAATAAAGACCAAAGCTTATCTTCAATTTTTAAAAGTTGTCCTTTGTATTATGTAATTTTGCCATCTTTAATGTTTTCTTTCTTCCTTTTGGATCTGATTCTTTTCTCACAATACATTGAATTTCAATATATGCTTATCATGGATGCAAATGTACAGATTATCAGATTGCCTTCTGTTAGGAAGGGGAAGGGAAGGAAGGGAGGCAGAAAAATTGTAAACTCAAAATCTTTTCCCCAAAAAAAGATTAAAGAAACTACCATTGTATGTAATTAGAAAACAAAATATATAATAAAAAATACTTCCAAATCTGCAATTGTTTATTTTACATTTTACATTCTGAAAATATATATTAAGAAAATATATATTACATTGCAAGTGAACTATTAGGGTAAATGATGAATTAGGGGCAACCATCCAGCAAAACCTTTCCAACATTCTCTTCCAGAGAACTTTAACACCTGAAGTTAAATTTTGGAACAGTAATGAATAGTAGTAATAGTAATCAAATATTGTGGTAAGATATTTTTCTGGCCTAAGAAACGTTAAGAGGTTCAAGGAAAAGTCTGTGACACCAGAATGAAAGTCTGGTAGAACCCTGTCCCAAGTCTACATGGAGGGAGTGGCCACAGCCACAATAACAGTTTTAGCAATTTTCAGCCCAGAGAGGATGAAGGGGTTAGGAAATGGATTACAGGAACCCTTTGCTAGCCCTGGTGCTGATTGGCAACTCTGTCACCCATATGCAGTTATAGGGTTGCAGTTCCAGGGTAGAGAGGAGTGCTTGTGGTTGGTCTCGATGTAGCAGAGGCCCTGATCACAGCTCCAAAGTGAAGTATTAGGGCTTGTGGCTATAGGGGACCAGAGGGTCTTCTAGAATACAGAACAGAGTGCAGACCAGGAAAGCAATGACCATAACTCTCCCCAGATCACACCACCTTGGAAGCACCTAAAAACCTGCAGACCTTTCAAACTAGCTCTGAAAATAACTGTATAGAAAAAACCTGAAGCCTTGGACAGTGCTTCCCTTCTTGGGTGAGCAGAGCTCAACTTTAACATCATAGATAGATCCAAGTCAAGAAATAGGCTTAGAAAAATGAGCAAGTAACAAAAAAAAAAATACTTTAACCATTAAAAACTACTATGGTGGCAGGGAGATCAAGATATAACCAAAAGAAGAAAACAATATGAAAACACCTACAAAAAATCTCAAAGAAAAGTACTAATTGGGTCTAAACCCAAAAGGAATTTCTGGAAGAGTTAAAGAAACAGATTAGACTTGTAGAGGAAAAATTGGGAAAAATAAAAATTATGAAAATGGAATTATTAGGCTGATAAAAAGAAGTATCAAAAACACTGAAGAAAATAATATCTTAAAAAAACAGAATTGGCTAGATAGTGAAAGAGGCACAAAAATCTACTGATGAAAATAATTCCTTAAAAATTAGAATTGGCCAAATCTCAGTGAAGAAAATAATTACTTTAAAATTGGGCAAGTAGAAGAAAAATGATTCCGGGAGACATCAAGAAAGAATAAAATTAAGTCAAAGAATTGAAAAATAGAAGAATATGTGAAATATCTTGTTGAAAAAACAACTAATTTGGAAAATAGATCTAGGAGAGATAACTCAGAATCATTGGTCTAATTGAAATTTAAAAAATTATCAGAGAAAACTGCCCTGATATATTATATCCAGAAGGTAAAGTGGAACTTGAAAGAATCCACTGTCACCTGAAAGAGATTCCAAAATAAAAGCTCCCATAAATGTCAGAGCTCCTGGGTTAAAGAGAAAATACTTAAAGCAGCTAGAAAAACAAATTCAAATGTCATGGAGCCAAAATCAGGCTTCTAAACATTTCCACATTAAAGGATCAGAGGATTTGGCTTATGACACTCCAGAAGGTAAAAAAGCTAGGATTACAACCAAGAATCACTTACCCAGCAAAAATAAATGTAATCCTTCAGGGGCGGGGAAATGGATGTTTAATGATTTAGAAGACTTTCCAGCATTTCTGAATTTGACATTCAAGCAGAAGACTTGAGAGAAGCATAAAAAGTTAATATGAAAGAGTAAAAAAAGGACTTAATGAATTGGAATTGTTTAAATTCCTAAAGACTGTGGGGAGACAGTGGTTAGCAGCAAAATAGACTTTTGAGGAAGGACAGGATAAAAATACAGAAGTTGAAGAAAATGAACTGAAGAAATATACACAAATGATGCTCACTGTGAATAGAATGAACTTGCCCTTAAATGGAAGCAAATAACAAAATGATTAGAAATTAGAATCCAACAATATGTTGTTTATAAGAGACACATTTGAAACAGAAGTTCACACACTTTCCCCTTTTTATCTTAATCAGAATTGTTTCCCCTTTGTATATTCAGAATTTCATTCTTGGAATGATTTGGTTAGAGTGCTGGACCTGTAGTCAGGAAGGCCAAGATTTGATATCCTGCACTGACCTGGGATCAGTCATTCAATTTCCCTGAGCTTCAGTGTCCTTATCTGTAAAACAGAGATAACAATACTATTAGACATACTTAACAAACATGAGGTTCAAATGAGATAAATTACATAATACATTTTTCAAACATTAAAGCTTTCATCATTTTCCTTCAGGCTGACTTCCTCTAGAATTTTTGGCCATGGAAAGCTGCCTTATCCTTTTTGAAATATATTCTCTCAAAATCTAATGTAAGTATCAGACTATGCTTGGCTTTCTTCTCCTTTTGCTATCTCTAAGTCTAATAAATTAACAGTATTTTGTCATGCTTCTTCTTTAAAGTAAATTCCACTGATAAAAATCATGCCAATTTCTTCCTTTTTTTTTTAGGAGGCAATCAGGGTTAAATGATTTTCCCAGAGTCACCCAGCTAGTGAATGTTAGACCAGATTTGGACTTAGGTCTTCCTTACTCTAGGGCTGATTCTCTTTCCACTGTACCACTTAGCTTCTGCAAAGTCATATTAGTTTCTGATACTGAATCATTTGACAGGGCCAAGAACTTTGGTGGCAAAAATTTTCCTTTCTGGATCTTTTGTAGCTGAGACTGTAGTACTTGTAAGAGCAATTTCCAGGCTGCATTTCTGCATGGTAGTAGAAGGCTGCAGATGCTGGTTTGGAAGCATTGCTTCTTAGGTTCAGGATTCTGGACTGGCTTCACCAAAGTTGGAGAGGAGATGGTGATCAAGATAGTTGGTAGATAGACTTGCCTAGCACATGCTTTCTCCTACTTATCCTTCTTGGTACCCTGTTACCTTGCTAGGTAACATATGTGTCCTGTGGGTAGCAGTTAGTTGGTAGCTAGATGGGATGGCTGACCTCTTCTCCATAGGATTTGCTTCCCCAAGACTAGAAGCAGAATTGGATGTCTAGGGGCTGCTTCTACTCCTAGGGCTTCTGGACCTGTCTATGTACTAGGCTCTGTGGATACATCAAAAGCAAACCAACTAACAATCTCAAACCCAAGCTGGTCCCTACTCAAGGAGCCCACATTTTAATGACACAAGATAGATAAAATATAGGCATTTGTTTAGAGTCACTCTTAGAGAATGCACTAACATTAAGGGCAAGATTGTAGAAGATTGGATTTTAGTTATGCTATGTAAGAAGTCAGGAGATGCAGATGAGCTTGGAGAGAACTCCAGGCCTAGGGGGACAGCCATTGAAAAGTTGAGAGATAAAGTGTCTTTATTCAAGCAAGGAGGTCAATGTCACTGTATCACAGATTATGTGATACAGAGTATAAGAGGGGAGTAAAAGTAAGAATTCTGGAAAGATAGGGTCAGGTTATGAAAAGCTTTAAAAGTCAAATAGAATTTATTTTTGATCAGGGATTTATTAGTGAGTTACTGGAACTTATTAAGAAACTGTGATATGGGCAGACTCGTGCTTTAGGATGATCAACTTAACAGCTGAGTGGAGGCTAGACTGACTTGGTAGAGAGGCTTGAGACTGGCTAATACAAAAGCTCAAATATGCAGTGGTGAGGGCCTGCAGAAGAGGAAAGAAGGGAGCTATAGCAAAGTATTGTGATGATGGGATTGGCAGGATTTGACAACAGATTAGCTATCAGCTGTGAGAAATTGGAGATTTGGGCCCCTATCTTTATTCTTGTCTCCTTTTCTTCAGACTCTGCTAGTTCTCAGCTTTATTTCCTTCAATTCTTAAGTTCTCTAACTGGGATGAATTAGAGCTGCTGCTTTTTACAGGGTCAGGGGAGATCATAGTGGATGTTCTGGACAGAGCTCTGTAGATTTAGGATTCTTTAAGCCGGATCCAGCAGAATATTAAAGAGCCAAATCTTTGAAAAACAAAAACAAAAACTAGGGACTATCCTAGGCAGAGGGGTGCCCAATTCCCTGCCCCCATATGGATGGGCAGAGTCAGTGTTTGTTTTATTGTTGCAACAGGATTTGGAGAAAAGGGAAAGGGTCAAGTGGACCAGTGGAGTCTCCCTAGCAGGATGGAATTCCCTGAGTAAGGCCCCAAAGCCCAATCCAATAGGTCAGTTTGTCCACACTGCAGAGAGTATCTAGGTTAGTGAGTCAGAGGTGCTGATGAGGGCATAATGGATTAATGTCCTTCACTGTTAATTTATAATTCTATTATTTTGTGAACTTCTTGCTCTTTGAATTCAGCTTCTAACTATTCCATCTCTGGCATATACTTTGTGTGTGTCTTTTAAGAGTTAGTGGAGATGAGACAATTCTAGTTCTCATTCATTTGACCTGGAAATCCATACATTTTCCTTTGTTTATCTGCCTTGTACACTGAAGGGCTTCCTTTGAGCAGTGAAGGTTATGTGGACTTTCTGTGTGATCCTCTATGATACAAGTATGGACCTACCTCCTCTTACAGCCCTCCCTTGCTTGGGTCATCTTTTAGGTTTGTTCTTATTCACATTTAATCATTACAAATATTTTTATTTCTCCCAAAACACCATTCACATTCATATCTCCTACTCACATGGTCACTGTCATTCAGGCCCTCACTACCTGACTAGTCTTTGCAATGGCCTCCTAATTGGTGCCCCTGCAGCAAAACTTTCTCTTTTCTAATTTGTCCTTTACATGGTAGCCAGGAAAAAAAAATTCTGAAGCACAAATCCATTTTTCTCTCCTGTTCAAATGTACCTAGGACATGGTAAGTGCTTCATAATTGTTTGTTGACTAGAATAGAAAAAGGAATTATATATATGTATATATATACACAAAACCATGAATCTTGATTAAATTTGTCATACATGCAACTCGCTTTTCTTTTAAAATGTTTAATAAACTCAGCATGTCATTTTCAAAGTTGCGTTCCCCTTTCTGGTCTCCCTTCACTCTTTTCTGTTCCAGTTAACATGCTAGAGGATATCTGTGTAGGAGCTAACATCCTCTGGCTCTACTAGGAGCTTCCCATACAAACAAAGGCAAGCCCCAAAGCTGGCTCTCGGGGAGCTCAGTCTAATGGCTCACAATATGCAAATAACTGTTCAGATTGGTCAGACAGTAATCATTTATTAAACATCTACAATTTGTCAGGCTCTGTGCTGAGCACTGGAGAGGCGAACAAGAAAAAGAAACCTTTAATTACCTAGCTGTGTGGCCTTAACCCCGTTTGCCTTGCAAAAAAAAACCTAAAAAAAAAAAAGGAAAAGAAACCTTGCCCTTAGAGAGCTTACAATTTAATCAGAGAGTAAGCAAAAGAATACTGAAAAGGTGGGAAGAAAGGAAGGGCATGATTGAGAAGCCATAGAAGGCCAAAATGAGTGTAGCTTAGGTGCATATCTGAAAAGGTTAGGAAGGATTTTAATCACCAGAGAATTTTATATTTGATCCTGGAAATGACAGAGAATCACTCCAGTTTTGGGAGGTGGGGTGGGGGGAATATGATTAGACCCGTGCTTTAAGATCAATTTGAAGATATGAGGGAAGATTGACTGAAATAGGGCTAGACTTGAATACTGGAGACAAAACAGCAGGCTGCAGTAGTCTAGGTATAAGGTGATGAGATGAGAGTGAGGTAAGGGTGGTTGCCCTGTCAGAGGAGAGAAAGGGATGTATGAGAGAGATATTTTGAAGTTAAAATTGAAAGAATTTGGCAGATTGGATCATGGGGGGTGAAAGATGGTGAGGAGTCAAGGGTGATATCTAGGTTTCCAGGCTGAGTGATTGGGATTATAGGTGGTTACCCTGGGATAGCAATAGAGAAATTAGGAGGAGGGGAAGATTTGAGGGTATAGATAAATTCCATTTTGTCCAAGTCTACAGGAGTTTAGGGTTGAACCTGTAGTTCCGAAGGTCATCTGCATAGAAATAATCATTGAAAGCCTGGAAGTCTTGCAATCTAATTAGAGATTAAGGGGTGAAATAAAGTAGATTAGAGGTTTCAATTGATTTATCATGAAAACCTAAAGAGGCTTTCAAGAAGAAGAGTGATTGACAATGGCAAATGCTTCAGAGTTCAAGAAGAGGCCAGCTATAACCAAAGGAATTTCAAAAGTGTGAATCTTGGGTTAACTAGGTAAATTGATGAAAAAGGTTTTTTGGGGGGGGGGATTGGGTGGGTGGGGGAGAGAGTGGAGCTGAAAAGTGAAATTACAAATAAGTGAAAGAGTGACATAACTATTTTGGCAAACACTTGAAATAAGCAAATATTTTCAGAAGGCAAACGCGGTTTTGTCCCGGATTCTCCAAGTATGCATATTAACCCTTTGCTTTGCTTTGTTCCTCCAGGTATTCACATTAACACTTTGCTTGCCTTTGTTCTCGTGCATTTGATGTTAATTAGGTCCCAGCAATTAGAATGGGTTTAAGTAACCGGGTTAAAGGATGGCCCACCTTTGGAAACCTCTGTATTGTTTATCGTTATAATGATAATAGATGTATTGTTATAGTATTATGTAAACATTTCACCTTCTAGCTTTTTTTTTTACCTCCAGGACAGGAAAATAAAACGTTTCTTTTCCTCCTTTACTCAAAGCTTGTTAAGAAGGGGTTAATTCAATAAGCTCGGGCTTTCTGATGAGGTGTCAAGCAAACACCCTTCCTAGAGACCTCAGCTAGCGGGAGATCTGGAAGACAGGGGAGGGGTTCAAGGCGAGCCCACCGGACTGGGCAGCCCTTTTCCCCAGGCGAATAAACTGATGAGATTTTTCTTCTGGACTGGAGGGTGGATCGCGATGACCTCTGGCTGGGATGTAAACTAGGCTGGGGCGGGTGATGGGAGAGGAAGGCTCTTGACTCATCAGATAAAGCCAGCCTAGCTGGAAGGTTCAAAGAGACCTAGAAGGAGGAGGAGGAGGAGGAGGAGGAGGAGGAGGAGGAGGAGCAGCAGCAGCAGCAGCAGCAGCAGCAGCGGCGGCGGCAGGAGGAGCAGGAGCAGGAGCAGGAGCCGGAGCAGGAGCAGCAGCAGCAGCAGCAGCAGCCCATCGCCCCAGCAGAAGCTGCAGCCGCCGCGGCAGCCACGGAACAATAACACCAATTAACACCCAGGGGCGGCGGAGGGAGAGGAGCATCGGGACCCGGAGGGAGCGGCCAGGAAGGAAGGGACTGGCTGGAGCCATGGCCGGAGACAGCGAGCAGACCCTTCAGAACCACCAGCAGACCGGCGGAGGGGAGCCCTTTCTGATCGGCGTCAGCGGGGGCACAGCCAGCGGCAAAGTAAGGGGCTTCGCTTCCCTTTTTTGGGGGGGGGACCCCCCTCCCTATTTCCCACCCCTTGGCAAGAGCCCCCGGGCCGGCCTCCCCTCCCCCAGGCTGCGCGCGCGGTGGGGGAGGGGAGCCGTGTCAGTTGCAGCAGGACCGCGTGGCTCCTCGGACCGGCCGTGGCCGCTCCCCGCCGCCGGCCGGGGGCACCCGGGCTCTCTCGGACCCCCCCGCCCGGCTTTTGGGGGGCTTGTGAAGGCTCGGGAAAAGACCCCCCCCCGCGAAGGGCTGCGGGCGCCCCCGGGGCCAGCGAGCACATGCCCTTTTCCCCTCTTCTTGGCCGGGCTCGTTGCTTTGGGGGTCGCGGTTGGGATGGACCCCCCTTTTTAGGTTTCTATGGCTTTGGATAGCGGATGTCGGTGAGGGAGCCGGGGGGGGGGGTCCTCAGCCCCGGGCCTTGCTCGGATCCGAGCGCCGGAGCTGTGCCACCCTGGTGCCCCGGGCGGAGGGGGCAGGAAGCTGGCCTGGCAAGGCTGCCGTGGTGGCGGGAATGGGGGGCAGGGGAGGAGAAGGGCTCGGCTTTTCTGCCCGGGTGGGACTGCGGAGGGTGAGGGAAAATACCCACAGGCCCCGCCGGGTGTGCGCCTGTGTGCCACGGCAGATGCAAAACTCCCGAGTGCTACCGCCCCCCCCCGTGAATATTCCCGATTTCAGGGTGCAGTGTGGTGGGCTCCACGGGCACAGTTGGCCAGGCCGCTGCCTGGTCCGTCGGGTCCGGCACACGCTCCTGAAGCCCTCCCGGGAGGAGGGCATGGCCTGAAGGAGGCCCCCCAATCCCCGCGAAAAGCCGGCAGCCGGCTTTGTTTTGTCCAAAAGGTCCGAGGCTGCCGGGAAACGCGATTCCCCAGCCGCGGCCACCAGGTTGCGGGTCCTGCAGGTGAAGGGGCCCCCCTAAACTGCCTTCCAAGACGCGGCCGCTAGCCCCCCCGCGGGCCCTGACCCCCTCCTCACCGGACCCGCAGCAGTGGGCCCGGGCGGGAGCCTGTCCTGGGGAGCCAGCCGCCTTCTCGCTGGGGCGGGGGCCGGGCGCCGGGCTCCGCTTGGCGCCATGTGCTGGGAGCCCCGGGCTCACTCCTTGCTGTGCCTCCCCTTCACCCCGCCTCCCTCCATTTTGGCCTCTCAGCTTTTTCCCTCCAAGCTTGGAGGGAGATTTGGCAACTTGGGCTCCCAGGGGCTTGCGAGCGGTTGCTGCAGGAGAGTTGGTGGGTTCCGCTCGACTGCCCTTCCCCGAGGCAGCCCTCCTAGCAGCCGCCCCTTAGAGCAGCTGCTCTGAGGCCCAGCCCTCTTAGGCTTTAAGGAACACTTGGCACTCTTTAAACATTTTTAGAATTATGCACTGTAAGACCTTAGAAAGGGTCTTTAGAGATCCTCCAGACCAACCCCTTCAAATTCACAGGTGAGGAAATGAAGATTCATATCAGAATCTTCCCCACAAATGTGGTTTTGCTATTGTGACGGATAATTAGGTCTGATGGAAGCAAAGTGTAAAAAAGCCCTAGTCTTGATCAAGTTCAGCCACTGGTTTGGAGGATCCTGGCTATAGTTATTTCACTTCTCAGTCTCAGTTTTCATATCTGTAAAATGGACATTACCATAAGTGCTTTATCCCTCTCAGTGGATGTTGCTTTGAAAATTGACTCATATACATATATGAAATATATTATATATATAAATATATAAAATATGATATAAATATAATATAAAATAATGTATATAAGATATATAATATAAAAATATTATATATATAATATAGTTTCAATTTGTATTTTAATATTTAGAGTTGTAATGGAAAAAGTATCCTAAATAATCCACCTAGACAATGCTTGCAGAGTTAGAGTTACGCACTTTGTTAAAAGTGCATAGCACATTCTGGGAACTTTTTAGCACCTAAAACTAATTCAGTAGAAGATGGATTTATGTGTTTTTATAGATGTATCTATTATTTCTATATTATGTTTTATTTTTTAATTTCCTAGTTTTTATTTTTACTTTTGTACCTTTCTGCCAGGGAATTACTAATTGGAAGGATCTCATTTGAACTGGGAGGAATCAGGGGAAAAAATTGGAAGAGAAGATACCTCTACCAAGGTATCAATTGACTTTGGTATAGCTTTGGTATAGTTATCTAATTTGGTTTTTTTTTTAGTTTTTTTTTTTTTGCAAGGCAAACAGGGTTAAGTGGCTTGCCCAAGGCCACACTGCTAGGTCATTATTAAGTGTCTGAGACCAGATTTGAACCCAGGTACTCCTGACTCTGGGGCCTTTGCTTTATCCACTTTGACACCTAGCCACTCCATAGTTTGGAAGAATAAAGAATGAAAAGACTGCCCTGAGGGGTCTGGTGGAACCCCTGGCTGTTGGGTGTTTGAGAAAGCACTGCTGGTGCTGGGTCCTGGGGAAGAGGGACAGTTTTGTGTGGCCTCTTGTATCAGGTAGTCAGATGGTCAGTGGAATGAGACACAGGCCTGGGTAACTATAACTAAATTCCATGTTTATTTTGAGCTCTGGCAAAATGAGAGGGTTCCATGTAAGAGGGAAGAGAGCTTTGTACAACTTAGTGCTGATTGAGGTCTGAGATGGGATGGGGCTGGGGTGGGGAGGAGGCACCTAAATGGGGAGGGAGCCAAATAGGGAGTAGAAGCCTTGGCTGAGTCTCATGCACACTCCTAGGGGAGATGCTAGGGTAGGGGCAGCTGGGATGAAGCCTATTTCATGGTCAGAAATGGGCCGGAGAGAAGTGCCTCTTTTATTTTATTTTAATTTTATTTTATTTTTAGATTTTTCAAGGCAATAGGGTTAAGTGGCTTGCCCAAGGCCACACAAGGCTAGGTAGTTATTAAGTGTCTGAGGTTGGATTTGAACCCAGGTACTCCTCTGACTCCTCTATTCACTGTGCCACCTAGCCCCCCAAAATTCTTTTCACTTGAGTTTTGACTTTTTTTTTTTTTTGGTTTTTGCAAGGCAAATGAGGTTAAGTGGCTTGCCCAAGGCCACACAAGGCTAAGTAATTATTAAGTGTCTGAGACTGGATTTGAACCCAGCTACTCCTGACTCCAGGGCCTGTGCTTTATCCACTGCGCCACCTAGCCGCCCCGAAGTGCCTCTTTTAAAAAAGATAAGGTGAACCATGGTTTGGAGTTCCAAGGAAAGTCGCATAGGACTAGGCAGATTTGCCCCATTGTAGCACTATTTTATTGGTTCTTAGCCATATCTAGGCCCAACTGTGAATGGACTTGGTCACGCCATTATGTTGTGACTGTAGTATCTCAATGTTGTGACTGCCTTTGGTGCAAGGAGTTTATCCCAGACTAAACTGTTTTGGACTGTGAAAGCAAAGGCAGTGATTTGTGGCTTCCGTGTCCTTTTCCTCTCTTCCAGAGTCCCCTCTTATTTTATAAATTAATGAGGCAGAATCCCAAAGTGCCAGTCAAGGATAATAGATCTCAGTTAAAAAAAAAATTCCTGAGAAAGTCATGTTACTGAAGGTGTTCAGAATTTAGTTTAGTAAGGTTTTATTAAAAAGCCTACTTTTGGAGATAAAAAGGTCACATATTGGAGATAAATAATTTTTTAAGAAAGGTTTTATTTGAGTTTTATAGTTTTTCCCCTGATCTTGCTTCCCTCCCCCAACCCCCTACAGAAGGCAGTGTGTTAGTCTTTACTTTGTTTCCATTGTGAGATAAATTATTTTTTAATAAGAATAGAAACTCAGTTTAAGGTTTACAATCCTCAGACCTATTGAAATTTTGCTATTAGTCACTACTATTTTACTTCAGGAGGTGTCTGAAGACAAGGGTTGGCATTTTTAGAATGCTTTATAATGAAATATTTTACATGTTTTATGTATTTTATGCCATGTACAATAACCCTTTTAAGGGAGGTAGTGGCAGGTACTGTGTCCATTTTGTAGGGAAAATTGAGCCACAGAAATGGAGTAACTTACATGGTCATGGTTCCAATAGCAGAGACAAAATTAAAAGCCAAGTTTCTTGGGTTTTATTGCTGTTCCCTATTCTTGTGAAACACCTTCCCCCTCATCCTCCATCCCTCAAACTCAGTATTACTAGATTACATCAATCTCTTTTGCTCCTACTCCTGTGATGTTGAAGAGGGCTAGAGAAAATCATAAAACCATGCCGAGTCCATTACAGATTATATTATCTAATTTCAGCTGAGGCTTCATTACAGCCAAGTAGTTTGATTCTTTATCCTGCTCATCGGAATAGCTATTCTAAACCTTTTCTCAAACCACCTTACACTTTACTTAAAAGTCCATTTAGTGAGTTCTCTCTTCTCCCCATCTCATCTTACCCCCCTCCTCCTCTCCCCCCCTTTTATTGTTTTATTTTTTTACTCTAGCTTCAGAAGAGTTGATCTATCTCCTTGCCAGGCTAACCTGTTTATGTGTGACCTTGATCTCCTCCTTCTTGCCCCCCATCTTCTCCCAGCAGATTGTCCCAGCTGTGTAATATTCAACAAACTTCCTTGTTATCTACAAACATGTCCAAGTCTCCCCATCATTAAAAACCTTTTCAGATCATGCCATCCTTGCTAGGTTTGGTTCTCCAACTTTTTCCCCCTTCTCCACTGAACTTGCAAAAGCTATCTACAAGTGGTTTATCCACTTCCTGTCTTCTCTTTTCTAAACTCTTTGAAGTTTGCCTGTCATTCCAATGAAACCACTCCAGAGTCACTAGTGATCTCTTAATAGTCAAATCTTCCATCCTTTAATCAGTTTTCATCCTTCTTGATGTCTGTCTTAGGAGTTGCTGCTGCTGATTTGATTACTCCCTTTACCATTGGGTTTATATGACACTGCTGTTTTGATTCTCTGAGTTAGATTCTCCAAGTTTTCTTAGACTTCCATTCCTGGGGCAGCTAGGTGGCAGAGCATCGACCCTGGCTGGAGTCAGGAGGATCTGGGTTCCAATACAGCTTCAGACACTTAATAATTGCCTAGCTTTATGACCTTGGGCAAGTCACTTAACCCCATTGCCGTGAAGCCCCCAAACCTCTATTCCAAGATCTTTGTCATGTTCATTTACTGATGGGGATACCCATCTTAGGCACTCTTAGTCTCTCTGTATTAATCTCTGGTAAATTCATCAGTTCCCATGAGCTAAATTATTATCTCTGTATATGATTCCCATATCTACATAGACTACCCTCCTTCCAGAGCTCTTGGCCTAATTGATTTTTAGAAGACATTCTCTGACTCAGCTAGTCATGAACCAATATTTACAATCTATTGTGTACAAAATAAAATGTTTTAAGTGCTAAGAATACAAAAAGACATGAAAGAAGAGTCTGCCCTCTGTTATCTTTCCATCTAATAGGAGACCTACTACATACAAGACTAAATACAAGATAAATTGGAGATAAAAGTGAGAAGGCATTAGAATTAAGAAGGTTCGAGAAAAACTTGTAGAAAATGGGGATTTCTTTCTGGCTTGAAAGCCGTCATTAGGCTGAGATGGGGAGGGAGACTCTTCCAATTTTGGGGAACAACCAATGAAAATGCCTGAGTTGGGGTGGCGGGGTGGCTAGGTGGCGCAGTGGATAAAGCACCGGCCCTGAAGTCAGGAGCACCTGGGTTCAAATCTGGTCTCAGACACTTAATAATTACCTAGCTGTGTGGCCTTGGGCAAGCCACTTAACCCCATTTGCCTTGCAAAAAAAAAATGCCTGAATTGAGGAAGAGCAATGAAGCCTGTTTCACTGAATTCCAGAGCATGTGGACAGAGCATGTAAGAAGTCCAGAAAGGTGGGGTAGGATGATGGGAAGGATAAGTAAAAGAGGGCTTCGAATGCCAAAACAGTTTTGTACTTGATCTTGGAGGCTATTGGGAGCCTTTGGACAAAGTTTATCGAATTAGGAGAGTGATATGGACTGACTTTGTCTTTAGGAAAATCCTTTTGTCAGCTGAATGGAGGATGGATTAGAATGGGAAGAGCTCTGAGGTAGGCAAACCCAACTGCAGGCTATTTATTGCTTGTCCAAAACAGGTCTTATTTTCTTTTCCCCCAAACCCCACCTACCTTTTGAATTTCCTTTTCTCTCAAAAGGCAACACACTCCTAGGCCTTCAAACTTAATCTTCTCATCATCCATATCCACTAAATTTCCAAACCTTGTCATTTATTTCTCCATAATATCTGTCTTTATGGCTCCTGCATTCAACTCAGCCATCGTTTTCAAATTCTCATCACCTCTGAGTAGGATTATTACAGCAGTCTTTTAATTGGACTTCCTGTTTTGAGTTTCCCTTCTCTACTTCAGTCCTTTCATACACTGGCAAAATATTCTTTCTCAACTACAGGTCCTTCCCTAACACCTCATTTCCACACCCCCTCCCCTTAAACTTTAGTAGTTCCCGTCTTCCTCTAGGTCAAAAAACTCCTGATATTTAATACTTTTCACAACTTTGACCCAACCCTGTCTTTCACAGTATCCCATTCACAAACCCTGTGGTCCTGCCATACTAGTCTAGTCTGCTTGCTGTTCTTCCTATCTAGCTTCCAATTCCATAGCTTCCCATTGGTCATTTTCTCTGCTTGGAATGCTCTTCCCTTAAATCTGAATTCTTTTAAGGTCTTTCAGTCATCAGAGACCTGAGGCTTTCCGATACATGTCTATCGTATCTGTATGTATGTAGATATTGTAAGATTTTTGAGGTTATTATTTACTTTTTTCCTCTTT
Organism: Macrotis lagotis; assembly: GCF_037893015.1. Taxonomy (NCBI): domain Eukaryota; kingdom Metazoa; phylum Chordata; class Mammalia; order Peramelemorphia; family Peramelidae; genus Macrotis; species Macrotis lagotis. The sequence goes on from NC_133659.1 coordinate 58,076,628, forward strand.
ATACTTCTGATAACTAAAGGCACATTAAAAGCCCTTACTAAATATTGATTTAAAAAAAAATTAAAATAGATAAGTGTTTGGGGCAGGTCACTTCTAGTTGGCTGGAGGAGGAACTTGGGAAGGCTGCCTGGAAATTGTCTCATTTCCCTCCTCTTAGAAGTCTGTGAGTAGGTGGTAGTGGTGGGTAGAAGTAAATCCTGGGTGGAGGTAGGTAGTGTGGAATAATAGTTCTTTTTTAGAGAATGCTAAGAAGATACTTGTGTGGTTAAAAGGGAAAACACAATTTAGGGTAACAATGTGACAAAGGCTACTCAACCAACAAGGGATTATTAAGTGCCTTCCAGGTGTTAATATAGTTACCAAGGTCCTGCCCTCAAGGGAGCTAGAAAACTACCTGAATATTTAACTATAGTCACGAATATATACATAGCTATATGGTACAGTAGAGAGAATGCCCACTCTGGAGTCAGAAAGACTCCAAAAGAGTTGAACTCACAAAGAGTTCAAATTTGGCACTTACTAGTTGTTTTGACCCCAGCAAGTCCCTTAACCCTGTTTGCCTGAGTCTCCTCATGAGTAAAATGAGCTGAGAAGGAAATGGCAGATCACTCCATAACTTTGTCAAATCCTAAATGGGGTCATAAAGAATTGGACGTGACTCAATGACAACGACAACAACAATAATAATAAAAAACATATATGAACATAATACACATACAAAACAAAGCACGGAGCTAGCTCTTGAGAGCTAGGATGAATGATCTCCTGCAGAAGGAGGTTCTTGAATTGACTCCCTAAATAAACTAGGGGTGTTTGAGGTTGAGGTAAGGTATTCATTTCAGGAATGGAAGATAAGACAATTTAAAGGCAGAGAGAGATGGAAGATGGTATGTTGTGAGCAAGGTTGGCCAGTGCTAGGGGAGAAAAAGGAATTGTGTGCAGTAAAGCTCAAAAGTAAAGATGTGTCTAGGATGTGAAGAGTTTTCAGGATCTAGGGTAGTTGATACAACAGGGACTGGGGAACCAGTGGAATTGACAGGATCAGACCTGCGTTTTAGGAAGCTGCATGGAAATGAATTTTTAGGGGATCCTTGAGTTAGGACTTTTATTTATTATCCCAGTCCAATTGATGAAAGATTTGACCTGGAGGGACTGACTAGGGAATGAAGGAAGAAGGCTGTTGTGTTTCCATTTCCTTTTCATTTTACAGGTGAGAAAATCAGACAAACAGGTCATGGTTAAGAAATAGTCCTAAAATATATAACCAGGAGACTGGGAGTTCAATCAATATTTCTTGGGGCTTTTTTTTTTTTTAGTTTTTTGCAAGGCAAGCGGGGTTAAGTGGCTTGCCCAAGGCCACACAGCTAGGTAAAGTGTCTGAGACCAGATTTGAACTCAGGTACTCCTGACTCCAAGGCCCATGCTTTATCCACTATATGCCACCTAGCCGCCCCTCAATCAATATTTCTTAAATATCTTCAATTACTAGCTGGTCTTTGTGCTAAATTGGCCATGCTAATTATCATATGGCATAACAGTATTTACATAACTGAGAGTCCCTCCCTAGGTAGTACCTTTCACTTTTTAAATAGTTTTAATGGCAAGACATTTTTAACTTTCTATTCACTTGATGAATCTTCTTTTCCCCCTGGTATTTCTAGTTCTGTTGATTAAGGACTGACTGACTGCTCTTTGGGGTTAAACAAAACAGGTCAAATCTTTCTTCCTGATAGCAAGTTTTGACCTTTGGGGGGCAACTCTTTTTTCCTCCCTGAGTTTTTCTCTTCTTCAGGCTTAACATAATTTGTTTTCTTCAACCAACCTTGTGAAGTGGGGCAAGGATTTCCAATCCTGTTGTCATTCTAGTCCCTCTTCTGAATATGCTATATTTTTTTTTTGGTCAATATCTTTAAATTCAGGTCCCAGAACTGAACAAGATACTGTAGCTTTACTTTGACGAAAGGAAGATTAAAACTAATGGGGCTCTCATTGCCTTCCATTTTGTACACCATGTTCCTATTAATGAAGCCCAACACTGCATTCATTTGTTTTGGTGGCAGTGTTACAATCCCTAGACTTGTTGGGTTTACATGAGAACCCTACAGTTTTCCTCAAAAGAACTCTCAAATCTGGGTTTTGTGAATAGCACAGGACAATAGGAATAACATGTAGCCCACTGATTTGTACATTTTGTCATTGGCTCTAGCTGACTGTGAGTTAATAGCCATTTCCTGGAGTTCTTTAAACTTAGAGCTCCTTGACTTGCTATCTAACTGGCCTTGCAAACTCTTCCTTGGCCTCCCTTCAGGGAGCTCTTTGAGAGAGGGTGGTGTGTGTAGCATTTCAGATTGGTTTAAGGCAGGAGTTCTTAACCTGGGCACCATCCTACCCCATCCCCACTCTGATAGATGCCATGCATCTGGGAACTTGGGTGGGAAAAATATTGCATTTTTATTACATTAACCTCCAACTGTAATTTAGCAATTCCCCCAATTATGACTCTAAGCAGTAAGTAATATTCTGAGAAGTCCAAAAGTTTCACCTATCTATAAAAGGGGGTTCAGGATGTAAAATGTAACTTGGCTGTAAGAACTGAAATGTTGACTTGGTTCTAGGAAAGGCAGAATAAGGTCAGGCAAATAAGGCACATTAAGTAAAAATATAAAACCCTCTAGTTTACTAGTGTTTCCAGTACTACCTGGAAGAAATTGAACATAGGAACATTACTCTCCAGGGGAAAGGCACATTAGTACAGCCCCTTTACAGTTGAAGAAACAGAAATTAAAGATATTATTCAGGATCCCCAAGGTAATCGATATTCTTTTCATGATAACAGTGTTGCTTTCCTGTTTTAATGAATTATTTTTATGTCAAATCCCTACTATTTTTATACTACAATGCTGAAGCTCCTTTATAACTTAATTTTCTTAGATTACTCTGAATCTTGTATGTTTATATATGTATATGTGCTGTGTGTTTACAAATACATTCAATTATTTTTCATCTTATGTGTACTTAAGAAATGGTATTTATTTTTCAGGGACCCCCCCCAACCAGATTTCATTTCAATTTCATACTCTTCCTTGACTGAATTAGGAAGGTTGAATAGTTCTTGCTGCTTAAACCCCATTGATCCACTGCCTGGGGGTCAGACTTTAAATAAACTAGGTGTGGAATCTTTTAGACCTGATTCCTTAGATCTGTCTACTGCTTCAACTTGACCAAACACATGCAGATCGGGAATTCTAAGTTTGCAACTTTAGACTTCACATAAATTTTCTAATGTGGCTTTGGTATTATGCCCAGGGGTGTTTTTGCCTGACTTCTGGTTGCTTCTCTGTTACTTACCCTCATTATCTCACCCTAGAGAATCAAATTGTTTTCATCCTTTCTTTGCATGTACTTCAAGGTTGGTACACAGGCCACTATTACTCTTAGAAAAGCTGTCTCCCCTTCAGCCTTGTGGACTTTGAAGGCTATTGAAGGAAAGTTGGGGAATCAAGAAAAGGGTTTCAAAGATTGGCTCATTCTGTTTGTATTTGAGTAGGTCTGACTTTTCATTGTCTCCATAGCTGTGGGTACCTTGGACATGTACTAGACCTCCATTCCTTATATACTTGACAAGGTTTAATCTTAATTGAGTTCCAGGTTCTTTCCACCCCTGGGCACATGCTGCATTCTTTTTAACTTGCTCATGAGTAATGTGGTAGTACTTTAAAAATATCTATTTCGCCAGTCCTGAGAGCTCTCAGACTCATACAGCATCAGTTGTCACCTCTGTGACATCTCCATTTCCCATTGGACTTCTCTACCAGGTTCTTCCCCCACATTTTTTTCAGCTTTCTTTTGTATGTTGTCTTTACCGTTTATGTGTAAGACTTTTTCGAAGGCAGGAACTATATCTCTCTTGAGATGACTCCCAAATAGCCCCTAAATCCACAGTACCCCCTTGGTGCCTCAGAGTTAAACAGTTAATTAGTATGCATTTATTAAGCACATTGTATACCATTTTAGCTCAGAGAGACTGTAAATAGTAGTTGTTTCTATTTTGGCCAGAAATCCTGTAGATCTTCCCCTCCCAGTTTGTTTTTTTCTTCTTCTCTTGGACAATCCAAAAAGGTTTTTTTCTCTTCTTTCTTACCTGCCTTAATCACTGAGATATCTTGAAGGCCTTACGTCATTTTTTCTTTTTTTGGAAATGGTCATTCTTGGACTCATTTTGGACCCACTTTTTGCTACAATTGGTATGTAAGAACTGGGTGATCCTCCTCTTTCTAGGTCTTTTTGGACTCATTTTGGAAATGGTCATTGTCATTCTTGGACTCTTTTCCTCATCTCACTTACCATAATCACCTAAGTCAAACTGGGGTCAATTAAAGACCTAGTTTTTTTTTTTGTTTTTTTGTTTTTTAGGTTTTTGCAAAGCAAAAACGGGGTTAAGTAAGTGGCATGCCCAAGGCCACACAGCTAGGTAATTATTAAGTATCTGAGACTGGATTTGAAACCAGGTATTCCTGACTCCAGGGCTGGTGCTTTATCCACTACGCCACCTAGCCACCCCTAAGACCTAGTTTTAAGAGACCCAAGATCTCCCACTATATCCAGGATCATCTCCAATCATCTGATCTAATCTAGCCACTGGACTCAGATGACTCTTGGAGGAGAAAATGAGGCCTGATGACTTAGCACAACCCCCCACCCTCAAAATCCAACTCACTTACATGTCATCTCATCACCTCCCTGATGTCATGGTCTTCTTTGAGAACAAAAAAACAAAAACAACAGTCATCTTCTACGCACAGGAAGTACAAAGACAAAAATGGAGCAGCCCTTCTCTCCAAGGAACTTAGATTACCAAGATGAACTTGCCTCAAAATAGTTCACCTTTCTGTTTTCCTGATTTTTTTTTTCAGTTATGTAATGTTAAATCTTGGCTTCTATGTTGGGTTTTTTTCCTTTCCTTCTTCCTCAATCTTTATCTCAGTCCTATCAATTGTTAAGTCTTCCCATATTCTACATCATTCTCAGTGCTACTTAACCTCAACTGGGACCTGGTAGAGAGGCCAGAGAAGTTCAAAAATGGATGAGATTAGAGGGGAAATAGGAGATATCTGAATGGGAATACAAGACCCAAGTTCTACCTTCTTCTGCTTTCTGCAGTACAAAGTGTTTCAAAGTATCATGGTCAGAGCTGCCTCTGCTCTTCATTTTGATTTCCAAGCTTCTATTTGTTCCTGATCTGAGCTGCTGCTATTACTGGATGATGTCTCAGCTGAGCTGGTGCCATCTGTAGAAAGTTGCTCAGACTAACCTGCCTGGATGCTAATCAACCTATGTTTAGCTAGTTTGTTAGTCTGGCTTATTTATAGCCATTACTTTTTTCCTTCTCATGCCTCCCCCAGGCGTACAAGCTGCTGACAAAGACTTCATACATATCCCCTACTTGATGAGGATTCCCTAAGCCCCACTTCCTAGTTGGGACTATTCAAAATGAATTGTTTTCAGCTCTTGCTCCTTGCAGCTAGCAGTGGGCTCATGCAGATTTCCTTTAAGTATTAAGGAGACACCGTGGCTATACTTAAGCAGACTGGGGAGAGTTGGTAACTATTGGCATGGCATTCTTGCTGCATATCAAAGGACCCTCCCCCCCCATATAAAACCTAAACTTACCTATTGTAACTTGTACCCCTTGCTCATAGTCTGGGACCATACCTTCCACATGCTAGATTGAAAAATAGGAATGGATTTAGTCAGAGGAACTGGCTTCAGATCTCTGCTGTCTCTTATTCTTGTGAGGGATGAGGACCAGAGGGCCTTGTGGAAAATGTCTTTCCATTTCAAATTGCTGAGCCCTATGTATTTTCATCTCCAGGTTCAACATCCCCAGTCTCTTCAATTGGGTCTTCCTATATCTGCCATAACTTCAGTATCCTTCACCGTTCTTTTTCCTTCCTCTAGATATTTTGAAGGTAGTCATCATCTTTCTTAAAATGTGGTGCCCACCACTGAATGGAGCATTCTAGATATTGGCTGGCCAGGGTCAAGGGCAGCATAACTGTTAGACCCTAAACCCCGGGTCCTTTTCTTAGGTCAAATTTAGTAAACTTGAGGGAAGGGATTATTTCAATTTCTGATTTTATATTGCTAGCACAGTGCCTGTCCCAGCGTGAGTGCTTGCTAAATACTAGTTGGTTTCTTGATGGGCTACTTATCTTTCTTGGCTACTGTTTCATGCTGTTGATTCTGTGAGGTTGCAGTCTTTTCTTTTTTAGTTGAATGGCTGCCTAGCTATAATCCTTTTTTTTTGAACTAGAGTAAAATTTTTCATTTTTCCATGTTGAATTTCATCTTCTTTGGCTTGGTTCATTGTTCTAACCTCTTGGGATCTTTTTGGATCTTATTTTGTCCTCTCTCTTTGCTCTCTCTCTCTCCTATTTTTGTGTTATAAGCATGGCATCTTTGCTTTAACTAAGAGCTTTGACAGAAATGTTAGAAAATGTTAAACAGCACCTGGCCAATTAAGCCAATATGAAAACTACATTAGAGCTCTTCTTCAAGTTGACATTTTTTCCAGTCAATTTAGAATCCATCAAAGTTTATAAAAAGCACTTTCTAGAGCTAAATGTAAATTTTGTGTGTTTGTGTGTGTGTGCGCACGCACGTGCATGTGCGCGCATAGGACAGTGTTTGTCTTTGTTAGGATTCATAAGTGTTCTCACTGTACAGAGCTTCAGTATATCCATGATGTTTCCTGTGCTGTGGAAACGCATGATACCAAAAGACTTGGCCTCTAGTTTCCACTTGACTATTAAGTAGTTTTTGTGAAAATTTGACATGCCTGGGTCTCTGTTCCTTCATTATTATAAAGTGATCATTTGAGTTTCTGAGCCCCCCTGGTCTTCCAGTCTAACTGGAGTTACTGGTGCCCAAAGAAATCTTAAAGTAAATAAAAATAACTCATGGTTAGAAACTAATAGGTGGCCTCAAAACAGTTTTCGAGTTGTTGATGATCAGTTGCATATCTTTGTGGAACATGTCTTTCCTCTCTATGGCAGGGATATGCTTGGTTAAGGAATCTAATTTAGAATGCCAATGCTGTTGAAATAATAGAGTTTGGTTTTGTTGTTTTTGGGCCAGGCTTAGGATAGACAGGGCAGGTACTACCCACACATGCCAGGTGAACTTTACCATGATTATCTTATTTGTCCTCACAACAGCTCTTGGAGGGAGGTGCTGTTCTCATTCCCCTCTTTGTTGTTCAGTCATGGATGATTCTCCTGGAGATTCATTTTGGGATTCTTGGCACAGATACTGGAATGGTTTGCCATTTCCTCCTCCAGATTATTTTATAGATGAGGAACTGAGGCAAACGGGTTAAGTGATTTGCTCATAATCACACAGCCACTAAATGGCTTAGATTAGATTTGAACTCAGGAAGATAACTCTTCCTGACTTTAGACCTGGCCCTCATATTCACCATGCTACCTACCTTATTTCATAGCATTTCCTTTAGGGCTGAGCCTCCTGACTTGTTTTCATTTTTGTATTCCTTTGGGCCTAGCATAATGATTTTACATATATGTGTTTAATAATCAAAATTTATAAGCCTCAAGACTTAAATGCCTACAGTAGTTGGTAATGATTATATGTTGAATTGAATTAAATGTAGTTGAAGTGGGAGGCAAGAAAGTACAAGTGCTAGAAATTCTGTGCTGCCATGAGGACAAGCTGTCTAATCTATCATATACTTATATACATATGTGTGTGTATATATATTTATATTTATTCACACATACTTATATGTATATCTATATATCTGTAGCATAGGGAAAAAATGTTGATTTGGCAGTCAAAGTAACCACAGTTAAAATTCTGATTCTTCCAATTTCTGCCCATTGGTAAGCTACTTATTTTTAAACCACTTCCCCCTTCTGGCCTTCAGTTTTATATCTGAAAACTAGATTGTTGAACTAGAGGTTGGTGACCTCTAAAGTAATTTCTAATTCTAGATATATGAATTCTTGATAGTCTTTGTGGAGGATAAATGGCTCTCTGTTATAAAGAACTTAATATTTACACAGTCCTTCATATAATTAAATTCAGTTCAGTCTAAACCATGTTCCAGGAAGGTTATCACGGGAAGGGGACATTTAAGAGAAACTACAGAGTGCTTGTCTTCAAGTTTCTGATGGGGAGTGGGGATGGAGGGAATGATAACATGTATATAGGAGAAAATACAAAATTTACAGGAGAAAATATAAAAGACAAAGGTTGTGGGGAAACCCTCACATGGGGGGAATTAGAAATGCCTGGCATATGAGGAGCTCTTGAATAGAATCTTGAAAGGAGCCAGGGTCTACAAAGAAAGCAGGGAAGGCAGAATATATATGGTCTCATTTGTTGAATAGCCTCATGAGGAGGTACCACAGGCATCAGTAGATAAAGCTGTAGCTATGCAAGGTAACTTTATTTGCTACTGCTAGCACCCAGCTAATATCACATGTAGGTAGAATTTGAATCTAGTAATTTCAAATCTAGTGTTCTCTCTTATACCTGTCTCTCATCTGATTTAGTAAATCCTTTTGTTGGTGTTAGAAGGGTTATTATAAGGTCAGTAGGTTTAGAGTTGGAAGGTAAATTAGGCCACTATATAATTTCACAGATGAGGAAACCAAGGCACAAAACATAATTGAGCACAATTAGTAATTGTAGTTTTATGAGATTGAATGTTTATTTTGTGATGGATGAGTGAAAGCATACCATTCTTTATGGGGAAGGTGACAGAATCTTTTAAACAATTGGACTTTTTGTAATGTTATTAATAAGCTCTTAAAATAAACAAGCAAGATAGTTTGGGATATTGGACATAAATGTTTGAAGGA